>NW_016158309.1:104170-144728 GCF_001687245.7 Rhagoletis zephyria | reverse complement strand
CATAGCCCCCATACCTTAAGGTAAGACGTATTCTACGTCAAAACCTGTTACGAAAAAATTTACAAAAATTCATGTTTGTTTCTTAAAAACACTCTTATTTTTATGTAGGCGAAGTCAAAAGCATGCCAACCCATGCTTTTCAAATACAATGTGAGTTCCAAGAAGTTTCCATTATCGTTTCCTTAAATAAGTTTATTCAAGGGTTGTTAAGAATATAGCTTTCAAAAGTTCAGCAGTAATAAATTTTGAAAAATTCCCAATAATCATACGAACTTGTTTTTTCAGTCTGAAAACCTTCAAACCGAAGTCATACCGCAAAATTCTCAGACTGCCCAAGGCTTTTCATTATTTTCCTACTTGTTTGATTTCTCTCACACTCACAACAAAAGGCGTCTTCGGAGGTATTCATTTTGTGCTTTACTAGCAGGTGACATTGGTCATGATGACAATTTTTGTACAAAAATCTAAAAGAAAACATGGATTACCTCTCGTAAGATGCTTACCCATTTTCTCAGTGGGATATAATAATAATAATACATTGGCGCTTACAAATATGTACATATGTTAGAGGTTCGCCGAGGATCTCTTCCGATTTGTGGCGTGCGCCTTGATGTTGTCACTCACAGGGAGGGAACTGCAGTTTTATGCTGACCCGAACGGCGTTTATATTGTTATGAGAAGCTGTTTTCCATAGCAGAATACACTTGGAGGTTTGCCATTGCCTGCCGAGGGGCAACCGCTATTAGAAACAACTTTTTTGTTTCATATTTTATGATATTGTTCGGAAATTGGGCTCCAATACAGGCTTTGCGGAAAGGTAGCGCACACTACTAACGGCTACAACACGGTTTATGCCCTTTAAGTTATCGCTGAGAATTTTATATCAGCTAATCTAAACCGGACTCAATAGGGCTTTCTTCTTCAACTCTTGGTACGATTTCGAAAACTAAAAATCTTTCGTAAATTCAACGAAATCATACATACGTAGTAGCGATTATGTACAACTTTCCACAATATGTCACGAGAATAAAAAAAGAAGTTCAAACCTACTCGCTCTGATATAATATCGTCGATATTTTTGCAAAACCGCCCATAGACTAGTGGCAAAATCGCCTAAATCGCCGTTGTGGCAAAAATGAGATTTGGTAACCTTGAACTCCAGGCATCGGGATTTATGCATACAAATCGTTAAATCGTTATTAAAATAACAGATGTATAAAATAATAGCTAGAGAAAGTAAAGCCTATTAAGGCTATGTCTTCAAAGAATAAACCGCCTTTTCGCTCTCTTTTCGTTTTGCAATTGGGCGAAGGGCGGTTTTGCAAAAACATCGACGATATGTATGTCTGTACATTAGACTGATCCAATTTTGCTCAATGTCGTCTTTTTTTGAAGCATATGGCTAAAGTCTTTCTAATACATACTTGTAAAAACTGAGCCGCTGTTTTGTACGACTTTTACCAACTAATAATTTTGAGCTTGTTCAAGAAGATGGCAAGCGTAGATTTTGTGGAAAATTTACGCGCTCATATATGTTTTCGAGGTAACTGAACACAATGGGACCAACTCATATCGAGTTTATTTCATTTTAAAGCTCTTTGAATGACCTACAATCCTGACTAGCGTTTCCACCTTGGTAAATTATTACCAAAATTGGTAGGAAAAATTTGGGTTGGTAAAAAGGTAAATTTGTTTCCATTTTTGTAGATTTTTGTTAAAGTAATTGTGTTTTATTGACCATTGAAAAATACCCGCTGATTTAATTTTTTTTTGGCACCGGACTTATGTTTTTTTTTTTTTTAATTTAACAATTGCCATTTATAATTGATTTTTTTTTAATTTTTCATGCGAAAATGATTTAAATAAAAATAAAAAATGAACAGGCATGTAATTACACACTATGATTTTTCGCAAAAAAAAAATTAAAAAATAAATTAAAAAAGTAAAAAAAACACAAAAGTCCGGTGCCAAAAAAAATGTTAAGTCAGCGGGAATTTTTCAATGGGAAATGTCTTTCAGAGAAAAAAAGTTCGAAAATTAGGCGTAAAGCGCAATCAATATTAAAAAAATAAATAAAAAAAAATTTATTTGAAAAACATTGTGAATATTAAAAAACTAAAAATTTACTTTTTGAGTCACTCTATTGGTTTATAGTAACTCCAGTTGCAGATTATTCAAATGAAGAATAATGAAGTTTAGTTGTTGCCTTTGGTTTCATCATTTTTGCTTTAGGTTGCAGGAAACCAAGAAGATGCCATTAGTAGGATATCAAATATCATATCATTGGTAAAATAAAAAATTCCTTAATAAAAAAATTTACTTTTTATTGAAATAACTAAAAAAAGAACAAATCTTTAGCTTTTATACATAAATTTAGCCTATGAGCACATCAATTTTCCACAAAATCGACCCTTGCAATCTCCTTGAACACGCTCTAAAATATTAAGTAGTAGCCAAAAATTGTAAAAAACGGAAACTCCCATCGGGGTAATATTTGAATTTCGCAACCAGACTTGGTCAGGTGAGTTTTAACAAGTATTCGAGGGTTTTTAGCTATCAGCTTCAAATTGGGCGAAATTGGGTCAGTCTAATGTACATATGTATGTACCTTACCGTTGAACGATTTTGTATGAACATATGTATGCATGTAAATGCAGTATGGCTTACATAGCTAATGTATATAAATGTCATGCCCTTTTTATTACACTTAGTGCATTGCTGACGAGGCACCGCAGCATCGTTCACAGCACTTGATTTTTGTTTTAAGCAGCAGTCAAGTTAGTTAGCTACTCGTGCCTGCATACATATGAATGTAGGGATGTGCATTTAGTAAAAGTTGCGCTACCGCGACCTCCGTTGAATTGTGTATCTACAACATAGCTGGGCACACCAACACAGTCTCATTTTGTCATGGTATTAGTGCGTCGCGCTCAGTTATGGTTGCTGCATTTTTTATAAATGTACTAAAAGTGGTATTTTTCGTGCATGGGTATTTTGGCCTATTTTGCTNATATCAGCTTAATATTCGCAAAAGCATACTTTAGGGCGCGGTGCCATCACCAAAGTGCGCAAACCAAAAAACGAGCTGAAAAGTAAAGGAAGTCTAAAGCTGGCAATATGTCACCTGGCACGCATTTCATTTTGGCAGGGATTCATCATGTGTTACGTACGCTTGCGTTGGCAAGCAAGCAAACGTCGTGGTTGGATGCTGCCCATATTCAGCTGTGAAAGGCGCGCCAAATTGCTAGAAATGCCGTGCCATGATGGCCACCTGCGGCAGGTGTGTTGAGGCAAGCGCTGACAGCTAGATGAAAACGTCAAGGCTGTTAACAACCTTAACGTTAGTACCTGTGTGTGTGTGTGTGTGTTTGCAAGCATGCAGTGAAGCGCACGTTTTCTGGCTAAGACGCCACAATTGGATTTCAGCGTAGATGCCACTTGTCTGCGGTGATCGCTGGTCGGGGTGCGCTCAAGCGATACTAATTTCATTTGAAAGCGAGCACTTTGAGAAATTTTTGTTGAAAATATGATAACTAAATTTTTATTGTTTGCGATTCTGTACTCCATACTGAATGTTAAAGTTCTGGATATAAATAAAAACCAATTTTTAGTTCAAAAATCCTGGGTTAGCATCAAAATAATAAACAAGGAGAAAGCTTAATTTTCATGAAAATTAATTGTAGAACGTAATGGAACTAAGCTTTTTCAATCCAATTGTATCGATCAGTGATAACACGTTCGAGAAAAACCACACAAAATAAATCTGCGTTTTTTGTTTTTCGCTAGTTTACTTTTAAAATGTTTTTAAAATTTCAGGGTTATTATTAGCTCAAAAAATTATTTTAAAAATTCAGTGCCATGTAGAATAACAATGTGGGTAGCAAATGAAAGATTATATTTGTGTTTGTTTTTCGATTTTGCGTATTGAGTTCGCGTCCGACTGCGCCAGTAACATGTCCTTGCTTCTCGAAGGTATCTCTATTAATCAATTCAATGGTTACACAATTCTTACAACTAAGTTAACAATTATGAGCTTAATAAACTAATAGTGAGAGTCAATGTGTGAATTGTTGTTGTTGCATTGTAACAAAGAGAAAGGGATTAATTTAGAGAAAGTCATTAAAGAAGAAATCAGTTAGTATTTGAGCAAATTAGGAAAGGTGAAGAAGAGGTGTGGGAAGATAAGTAGGAGAGGTAAAGAGAGAATGAGTAAAGAAGTGTATGTTGTTGGTAGTGGGAGTATGGGTATGTGACTATATAGATAGAGACACAGAGACTCAATCTAGGAACTATTTTGGGATTTTAGAAATTTTCGGGATTCTCGAGACTTATCGATAAAATGATCAATATTTTTATCACAGCGATATTTTTTTATCGATTTTGTTATCGATACTTAGCGATTTTGTTGTCGATATTTATCGATTATTTTATCAATATTTATCGTCTTAGTTATCGATATTTATCGATTTTTTTATCGATATTTATCGATTTTGTTATCGATACTTAGCGATTTTGTTGTCGATATTTATCGATTATTTTATCAATATTTATCGTCTTAGTTATCGATATTTATCGATTTTTTTATCGATATTTATCGATTTTGTTATCGATACTTAGCGATTTTGTTGTCGATATTTATCGATTATTTTATCAATATTTATCGTCTTAGTTATCGATATTTATCGATTTTTTTATCGATATTTATCGATTTTGTTATCGATACTTAGCGATTTTGTTGTCGATATTTATCGATTATTTTATCAATATTTATCGTCTTAGTTATCGATATTTATCGATTTTTTTATCGATATTTATCGATTTTGTTATCGATACTTAACGATTTTTATCGACATATATAGATTTTGTTATCGATACTTTTCGATTTTGCTATCGATATTTATCGATTTTGTTATAGATATTTGTCGATTTTGTTATCGATTTTCTAATCGATTTTGATACGAGTGGTATTATCGATATTGCCGTTGAAAATTTTATCGAATTTGTCATCGATTTTGTCATCGATTTTTTATCTATCTATCAGTTTTGTTATCGATATTTTGTTGGACGTTATTATCGATTTTATTATCGATAGAGTATAAAGATAAAAATGAATATAATGGAAAAACAGAATAAAATGAATGTTAATAAAACGAACAGGGGTAGAGGAAGGGATCTAGATAGAAAAAAGTGAAAAAATATAACCTTAAGCAAAAGCAGATGTGTGTAAGTTTCACTTCTCTAGTGTGGTACAGGCGCACTTACTTTTTTTAATAATAGCCGCTGTGTAAATAGTTTTTATAATGAAGTGGCATTTTTTCTTCTTTAATAACAATATCTAGAAAAAAACTGCATTCAAAGTTTTCAATAAAAACAGAAATTAAAAAGTACCACTATAGACCCATCGGACGTCAAGGGTTGGGATGTTCTTTTTTAAGAAATGTGGGCAATCATATGCCAAACAATAAACAAAAACTCAAGTGCTTTTAAAAATTACTCGCAGATGGTGGCAGCTATATGTTTATACTAGACGGTGTCACATAAAACGAATGTTTCTTTCTTTCGGTCCCATATGGCGATTTAATTGTCGGTCACAAAAAAAAAATAATATAATATAAATATAATATAAAGTAAAGAAATAAGTATTTTTAAACCACTAGTTATAACAAATTAACTAAAAACAACCTTTTAGCCCATTAAATTATAATATAGTAAATCCAATTTAGAAGTAACTAGGACTTGCGGTGTTAGTCATTTTCCTTCAAACGAAGTGTTTTCGACCACTTGATTATTTATATAGACAAAAATTTACGAAACCTTCAACAAAAAATTGCCAAAAATCAAACGTAAGTCCTAGCTACTTCAAACTTGCCCACAAGGCATGTTGAGTTTGCGAGCGCCAACTGAAAAATTAAGACAGAGGGATTTGTCCACAATTATTTTTTTGTGACCGACAATGAAATTTTCACATGGGACCTAAAGAAAAAAAAAAACATTCCTTTTATTTGACACAGTCTAGTATATGTATATTTAGGTTCGAATTTAAATAAGAATGGAGAATAAAACTTGTCCAGGTAATATCTTGCCCTCTCCCAATAGACAAGAGTCGAGTTTTATAAATCTCTAAATTCCGTACATCTACGAAATAACTTTTTTTGAGCTCATATATATTAATTTTTTTTTTGTAGTGTACAGGAATTTCTTCAACTCCAACGCATACACGCAAGGCTACCTTACCTTCATTTGCATTTTCTTCCAGCTACTTTCGCACGTCATTTTAATGCAGCCATAATCAGCAAAAATTTTACGGCATAATGTGGACATAAATTCTCTTGAAACGTCAAAAACTGTGTCAGTCTGTGCAATTGGCCTTCATTTTGACAAAGTGGCCACACTCTAAACGAAGACGAGCAAAAGTGCCAAAAAAGTAGAGAGGTAAGCAAAAGAGCAGTAAAAACAATTTAAGGAAACAAAAAATGCAAAACATGAGAAAAACGACAAGGTTAGACTACTAAAACCAATGGACAGAAGTGAGGTTGTGTATGTATGACGAGCAGAGGATAGCAGTGCTGACAAAAAAAGGGAAAAACATGAATGTTATTCACCAAAGTGAGCAAGTGGCCTAAAAGTCTGCCACAAGAGCAGAGCTCTTGCCAGGCCTTTTGCTCAATTTGGTGAATACCATCATTTTTTCGGATGTGCCGCAATTCAAGCTACTATAAAGGTAAGTAAAAATTGCATTGACACGGTATCACAAGGACACAAATTACATTTGTGGTTCAAGGAAAAAAGAAGCAACAACAGTAAATGACGTCTATCAGCAAAGTTAAGTGTCAGAGACAGTTGACAGCTTGTGCTGCTGATGACTCGACGATATCAACAAAAAATGTTGAGGTTTCAGGGCAGTTTAAAAGGTAATTTTCACATTTTTGAGGTGATTGAGAGCGGATTCGCAATATATATATATTTATTTAATTCATAATTCAACTTCAAGTAAACGGCTGCTCATTTTGGCACGTAAGGCATTTTTTTCCCCAAGTAGACATTTTTGATCGAGTGTAAATTTGCATAAAAGTCTCATTCAATTAAACCTTTAGGCTATCGTATATACATATGTACATAGATAACCATACATCCACACAGTCCCGAACACAAACACAAACGCTTTTTCGCTCCTAAACAAATACATTAATTTGATTTATGCAGCCGTTATTTCTGGCACCACGAAATCATTTCAAATGCCACTTTTAGCAAATATCCTTAAACGTTTAATGGTTAACTTAATAGACTTGGGGATATGAAATAAACTGTAGCCAGCAGCAGCCGCCCAAAATGTCACTTTTCCATAATTTTTAAATAAAGTCATAATCGTTAACAACACAACAATCAGCAGGGCGAAAGCAACTCGACGGCTATTCAGTCGAAAACGGTAGTTGTTGAGTGAGTGAGCAAGTGGGCGAAAGCCTTGGAGGCTGTGCTGTGTCGATTTACAAGCTGACCGTCGCGAGTGGCAATTCAAGGTTGTTGGCCAACAACGAAATGACTAAGGCGAACGAACGCCCAGAGGATAATGCAGAGATTTTCTTTGGCTGTTATGCCATAAATGTCTACAGTTGGGATTTATGATCGCTTATAATAGAAATGAAATACGGAAACTAGTAATGGAAATAAGAGCGAATGGCAGCTGGTGTTAGCAGCTTCGGTAGCAATGCACAGCTGAAGGTGTATAACCTAAACAGAGGCAGAACAATAAAATGGAGGCAGCTTACAAACATGCATAAGTTGTCTGCTGCTATGTCGGCTGTTTTATTGTCCATTGTAGTTGAGAAAAAATTGGTGATTTTCACACCGCAGTCACAACATCAATATAATTTAATACAAATAACTGTTGACCCGCTCTAAGCAGTGCATGGGGGTATGAGGTACACAGGCCGAATTTTTATGTTTTCACTATACATATTTATTTTTCCGAAAAAGTATATATAGCCACATTCAGTGCTTTCTATTTTCATATGTTTGTTTGTTTATGTACCATTGCCTACTAAAGTACACTAGTATCGCCCAGTTGTCGAAATTCGACCACTTCACTTTCTTGACACACTTTTTCATTTTGCTTGTCATCAATACATAGGCAATAATGCTTCATGTTGATGATGATTTTGAAGTACATTAGCAGTCCAAAATTTATGTAATAATCTCTGGCCCACGTACGTGATTAAAGTTGTTAGACTGATAAAAATCGTGTTAAATAATATAATAATTCTAGGCTAATCTATACATTTTTTAAGTGAAACTTCTTTGGCGTAGGGCGTTTGGGTTAGTTGGGAGTAAATTGGCAAATTCAACGGAAGTTGCACACGGAAATGGTGCAACGGAAATGGTTGGGACGGAAACAAGTGCCTTTTGAATGTATGTTGTTAATTTAACAAAAACTAGCTAATAAAAGGTTAAAGAATAACACTTAGAAAAAGATCAATACCATTTTCCAAAATTTTATCATAAGCGTGTTTCCCGGTAAAGAATTGTTGCAAGCATCAATTTTGAATAAATTAGCTTTAATATTTACTGATTTATCGAAGATTTTGTATTTCCGAAAATTACCGTTATATGGGATGTGGGCGTGGTTATTGTCCGATTAAATTTTCGGCCGCTTAGTATGCTGTATCAAGGCCAACAACTGTGCCAAGTTTGGAAGAAATTGGTGCAGCGGTTACCAAGATACACACATGTAACCATAAGTGGGCGTGGCTACGCCCATTTTCCAAAAATTTATAATATTCTTATTTTTCGTCTGAATATTATTGTAAATATCAATTTTGTGTGAATTATCTTCAGTAGTTACTAAAATATCGCAGTTTTCATATTTCTGGAAATTACCGTTATATGGGAAGTGGGCGTGGTTACAGTCCGATTTCGCCCATTTTCAACACCAACCTGCCTTGGATTAACGGAAACCTACATACCAAATTTCGTTGGGATATCTTAATTTTTGCTCGAGTTATCGTGTACGCGGACGGACGAACAGACGGACAGACGGACGGACAGACAGACATAGCTTAATCGATTTCTCTTTTCATTCTGATCATTTATGTATACATTTGTCTATATCTATCTCGATTCGTTTTTGCTGTTACAAACAACCGTTATGTGAACAAAATTAATATACCCTTGTGCACAAGTGCGCTCGGGTATAAAAAAATAAAGTTAAAATACCCTTCATACGCCATACTCGTACAAAATATTGTTAACATTTTGTTTTATTTTCAAGAAAACTGTATACTTAATTTTTTTGAATATTTGGTTTTACATATATCTTTCATGAACTTGAAATGGTATTATAACTTTGGTGCGATTTTTATAAGTACCAGTAGAAGAAGACCCGGAACGTCGAGTTGAGTCGATTTAGCTATGTCCGTGTGTCCGTCTGTTTGTATGCAAGCTAGTCCCTCAGTTTTCGAGATAACCGATTGAAATTTGGTAAGCGGGTGTACTGTTATAATATATCAATCATTACTTCGCTACTATGTAGCAATCGCTTTTTCAATTACGAATCCCACACAAAATCAAAAAGCTTTTAAGCCCAAGTACGATAGACATTTTATTTTATCATGTTATATATTGTTTATAAATGAATTATACTTTTTAAATAAAGTTTCGAGTCATATGTTTTTGATAAAAATATAGCGTAGTAATTTGAAAATTTCAAAATCACATTTCTCGACTAAAAAATAAGATATTCAAGCTAACTCGCCGGCACATAGTGTGGTTTTAAACACTTCATGCGAATTAATCTTAGCGATATTTTGATATGAAACGAAATGCCTTTGAAAGCTAATATAATTGCCTTTCACGAAAAAATATTTCCATTGGGCCACAATTACTCCTTGATCTTAAAAAAATTTGTCAAAAATAGTGTTCTTCGAAAAAAACATGCAAAATCCACCGCAGCCGCAAATCTGAAATATTGCGTTCTTCAATCCAAATCTGAAGTAGCGCGTTCTTGAAAAGTTTTCCAAGATAGGACGTTTTCGAACTGGCTTCCGAGATAGGTCGATCTTTCACTCAGCCATCGATGTTGAAATTCAAAACTTTAAAACCGTTTTTCTTGTTTTTTTCAGTTATGACACTATTAAACTTATTGAGCGATATGTATGCTATGAAGGCAAAAGCTTTGTTAAAAAGTATGTTCAGATAAGTCACGAATCGAGCAATTGGCTAAGTTTTCTCGATTAAGGCGCTTATGAAGCTCGATACCATACAACATCTCAATTCTTAATTGCACAATTGAGTGCTTAATTGAGTGCTAATTGAATGCATTTTCTTATGCAATGCTGCATAATTTGGACTACGAGGTATGTTTATTGAACTAATAGTAATAGCTAATCAGCTGTTTGTTTCCGGTCCTCTTTTATACCTGTTATTCCATCACGGATAGAAATTTTAAATTTCTAATCCTACCTAATTTGCGGAAAAATTTTACTGAAAAGTAGATAAATGTACGTAAAATGTAAATATGTATTTTTATGTGAACATATATTTAAAAAAAAAGTAAAGGGTAAGATTTCCCTTCCATACCATATCAACTTCTAGGCTCATATTAAAACCAGTTTGTCTATGAAGAGGATTTCTTCGAGCAGTACGATACTAAACTATGTTTTGGAAAAGGTGAATCGCTTTCTTCGATCTAAAGGAAAAATTTTTAATGTAAGTGGCGTTACTAACTACAGTTACGTTACATTGACCACCGTTTTGTATCATTTGTGTACCCATTCAAAGCGGATAATTTCCTTAAAAGTTATTTGACTACGGTCCAAATATACCTAAAATGGTGTGTTTGTTCCGAATGTACTTTCAAACTAAATAAATGTACGATTGTTCCAACTTTTCCATCGCTGAATATAATCGAGCAGTCATGTACATTCTTGTATATCCAATGCATTAAATAAATTATTTCTATAACCGAGACGAATATTACATTAAAAATTTATCAACTCTCAAAAAATATGTTTATTTTTTGCAAAGGTGGCTTTTTCCTTCAATAACTGAGTGCGAAAATGTGTAAAAAATTACTGGAAAGTGCGTGCAAAGTTTCCCCTCAACTTCTATTTAACACGTGTATATTTTTTTGCAATTTTTACCTTTGCGCAATTTTTTATTTCTTTGTTGTATATATACACAGCGTGTCGTTGTCAAAATGGACACACTTTTTACTGTATTAGCTTTTTATTCATACTAACACATTTTTTATTTTATTTTATTTTTTCTGATAGCATTTCCTATGCTTCCTATGCTCGTGACAACGTCGCGTAGTGACAAATTCTGTAATATGCAATGCCAGTGAAGTGACAGCAACAATAACATTTATGACACTCTACATGAATACTTAGTCGGTGTTAATGATGTTGGTGAAGCTGTCACTGCAGCTGTTGCTGTTGGTGTTAATGTTAATGCTGGCTAACAATGACAAACTTTGAAAAAACCAAAGAAGCACAAAAAGCAGCTTGTAAAAAAAATTACGGTAAAAGTGTACTGAGGTCAGGAAGGAAAAAATGAATAAGAGGCGACCATCAGTAGGTACTATCTATCTATGGTGAGGCGCTGGCATTAAAGTTATAAAAACCAAACAAATAAAAAGTTGCCTGCTGCCTACGCCTTCTTGCTTACCACTTGCTTTAGAGCCCTTAGGTTAGGACGACTGCCTCTAATAAGAGATAATATTGAGATTTGCAAAAGAGAACAGTAGGGTCGAAAAAAAGAATAAGTCATGAGTTGTGGTCGAAGTCAATAAGTTATTTGTTGAGTTTAGATGCGCACAGATTAAAGTAAGAGTGGTGTTAGCTGTATAGGATTGAACTGAAGAGGTGTGTGTTGTCACGGGAGTAGTCCGCACATGCTGCACATTATTTGGAGATATCGAAAGAGTCTGGATAAGGATCAGTTTAGATGGATAAGGATCAGGTTAGGCCGCTGCAATATCTTGACCGAAATTGGGCCCTTTGCCTGCAATGGATGGAGACTGGTATTCGATGGCCGCACTCATAGGTCGTAACCCTAGGCAGATGATGACCGAAACTCTATGAACACCATTGATCACTCGTCGGTACGTCGTCGGGTTGAAAGTTTGTTCGATATAGGTCTAGACCTCCATATATTAAAAAAGATGCCTTCTGACGTGCCTAGGCAGAGGCTCTTCCTCGAGCAGGGGCTTGGTTTGAGGTGCTCCCATCTGTCGCATACCACCAAAAACTGCCTCGCTATGGAGATGATGCTCATGCGACTTCAGCGGTTACCTTATACCTGTCCGGAGTGCGGCATTTCGACAAGTGTGCAGCTTTGTTCATTGCATCTAACTAGTCCTCGGCAACCTTTCCTTGCAAGTTGCCAAACAATGTTTATGTGTCTTCGCTCCAGGTTTTGCCGGCGAACGACTTGAGGACTTGTTGCGGCACTGTACTTTATTGCCAATTATTCGTTGTATGCGCGGTGAAAGACAGCAGGCTATCAAATGTAACTTCTAAAATTTTCGGAATGTTCACCGTCGGACGTGAATGCCTAGTTAAAGCTTGACCTCCTTCGTGCAGCGGTGAATGAGGGTCGACGCTGATTTCGTCGGGCAGAAGGTTAGGCTCCGTTAAGTTAGAAAGCGAGAAAGTTCGGAGAGATAGCCCTTTACTTTCGAGCCAAGGTTATCCATTGGGCCATTTAAAAGCGCTTTTGATATGAAATGAAATTTCTCTTCGCACATCATCTGCATTTCTTATGCCGAACTTCACTAGGAATTGAAATGCCAAATGATGTATCCCATTTAAAAAAGTGCCATGTGGAAATGAACTTAATGACTATTTTTCACATAATGACCCGATATTTTTTTATGCTCAACTCTGTCATTTGTCATTTTTGCCATTTAAAGCCCAGTGGAAATCCAGCATAACGAAATTAAGTATGTACTTCCCTTGTAGTAGCTTATATTGCTATGTGTTTACCCAAAATTTTCTGAAAAGAAAAAATGCTGGAAAATTTCTTGACTATCTTCTAGCTGACAGCTGTGGCAATTTCAATCTTTGGAGAATCTTATTGCTGCCACTTGTTTGCCTTGGCATTGGCCTCTAACCCGTGATGACTTCTACTGTTCTGAATACTCCTGCCGTCGAAGTATCAAGAAGATCCAAAGCCTTCGTCCTCATGATGAGCTCATAATATGTGGCCACTAGTTTATAACCAGTCGAAGCCAATGCCAATGCATCTAATTTCCACCGCTTTCGATTCCTCAGATTGATAACCAAAAGAGGCGATCACTGACTGAGAAACTGAGCGTTTTTCCAATAGGTAATCGGATGTTGCAGTCGGTACCCTTACACACTTACCTAAGTTTTTACAGACTTCTAAGATACCTGGAATTTCTGCTGGAAAGGTGCGTGCATCCTTTTCTAAACGTAAAATTATAGCCATACCGAGTTCCTCAGAGTAGACCTCAGCTAAAAATCTGCTACTTCGGGAGACTTATCAAGCTTCGCGGGTATGGATGCGTTTAGCATCCGTAGCCTTTAAAGAGTTCAAGAGTATAGCCGAAAGGTGGTGTTTAGCTATGATCAACTATTCGCATGGCGAGTATCTCTCTGCATTGTTGGGGCAACTGGTGAGCGTCGGGAAGTGCACAAGCAGTACGGCGGCTGACCCTCAACAGCAGTAAATGGATCTCAATAGCAGTGAAGCAGCGGTAGCGGGACGGAAGATGATTCTCAGCAGCTGGCTCTCAATAATAGTGGAGTAGCAGTTGCGGAGGGCTCTCAGTAGCAGCTGAATAGCGACAGGGGTACAGTAGAAGTTTCCCCGCAGCTCTCAACGCTGACAGATTGCTCCTAGTATTTCTCAACGGCTTGGCAAATTATTCCCGGCTGACCGCGCAAAAGTTCAATGCTTTATATGTATACCTAGCGCTGACCACAAGTTGAGAATTACGTCACGTAACAAATCACGAGTCAGTGCGAGGAACGAAATAGTTGGTGGCTAATTTGAGTACGTCTCTGTACTAAAACTCAGTAGCACCCAGCTTCGAGCCCCACTCAAAGCGATTCCTAAAAATAATCTTTTTATTAACCGACTTCAAAAAAATGAAGTGGTTATTAACACTTCTCTTAATTACGTACATACAGTATTGGCCATATCTATAGCACCACCATTTCAAATTGATATTGATTGCCACTTATGCTTAATTATTAATTTTTAAGAATTTTCAATTAAAATAAGTTCATTCTCTAAAAAACATCCAAATAAACCCGAGTTTGAAACTTTGTAAAAATCTATGAAAAAATGCACCAAATTTTCACCTAAACTTCAAACTTTTTTCTAAGAAGTGCTAAACATTTTTTGGGTACGCAGTTTTAGAGCAAATTTAATTTTAGTCTAACAATGTGCAAGTTTCAAGTGGCTGAAAATTACTGTTGATTTTTTTAGAAATATCTACTTATTTATAAGGCTGTCGTAAGCGCAAAATCATGCGTGCTAATACTTATTTGCATCACTTTCACCGATTATAATTACATTGCTCTAACTTCAAGTGTCATGAATTCATCATGGCGCTAGATAGCGTTGACATTGTAAACCTGTGGGTAACATACATATATAACTGCTACTGTTCGCTCTTCGTGCATGCACAAATTGGTAGTACTTGGGGAAACTACATTGAGCCTCAAGCAATCGCAATTTGATGAGAACCTGCCGTCTGTGCTGGTCGTTTATCCCACCCAAGCAATTTGCGTTGCCTCATCAACTATTACAACAACTACCGACGAAAGTGTTTTCACACAACAGCTTACCCGCCTACATTTGTATGTATGTAACTACATATCTAGTAGGTAGAAAATCGAAAGTATTGAAGTGGGTTGGATGGCTTGCGAGTAATACGAGCGACTAATGATGTGCACGTGTTGCATGCATATATGCATACAAATCAGCTAAAATGATCCTTTTACACACTAACACCGTTACACGCACGTGCAAAGTGTTTTAGGTGTCCTCATTGCGGTTGGAAACATTGCACAGTAGGTCAAATTATCACTGTTTCTGTGCGAAAATAAAATAGGCTTCAAAACTACAAACCTTAAAATGAGCTTAAATCTCGTAAATTAACCCTTTCACGACCAAAATTTGTTTACCCCTTCACGAGCATACACATATTTACTGTACTACTTCGTCAAAATGTTACAAATTAAGATAATGTGCCACATTCATAATGGATTCAAATAGTAATTTGTTTTTACTTTAAAGCTTAAGGACCTTCAACAAACTTGTTAAAGTTTCATTAAGTTAAGATTTCAAAATGAAGGCATTATTTTTGTTACCACGTAATAGATACAAGTTATGTTCCAACAAAAAACTAAGTTTAAAGTTTTTTTTTAATAAAAGTGTTTTAGTTTTAATTATATCATTACTTTCCATTTGAAAAAAAGTTCAATCGCATACAGAGATTTTATAGACTGCACTAAAAACCTTCCTTCCTTACACTTCGATAAACTGACTTTGGGTTGCCCTGTCAGACGGTAAATAATATTTTACACAAACAAGTTGCGCTTTTCTAGGTTTAGCGGTATTGTTAAACCGAATATTTTAACAAGAGGAATAAAATGACATTTTCGAAATTTGAATTTCACACAGCAAAGAGATCAATTACCCTAATGTGCGTTGGTTGGAAATGGTGCCATGTGAATTGCTAGGGCAACCCTAAAAATTTGCAACCGGAAAGAAATGGTAACTTTTTTTTAACAAATAAATGTGATACTAAAAAACTATTTAAGCAGGATATCGTCAACAGAAAGTATTTAATTAGTTTCAAGGCCGACCATTTAACGCATGTGCAAAGACATCGCACAAACATTCCATATTTTTGAAGACGTGATCAACAAAGAGAGATATGCAGAAATAATATAAATTCATCACCGATTGTCTTGAATATATTTCACGTCAAGTGTTGGCACAAATTTTTGGATTTGCATAGTGAGAATAGTGAGTAGTTTGTGAAACGGATTGTAAATGACAACATACATTTTGTCATTCCATCTTCTCGGCCACTGCCACCCACGTGAACTCGGCCACAGATCTTGCTTAAAATTTATCTCTTACAAGCTCCAAATCTTTTTAATATTTTTTGGACATATTTGAGACATTCGTGTGGAGTGTTTTATGGCTATCTATTTGCATTTTTTTTAATATCCAGCCTGCAACCTCATGGAATAGTGGGGATTTTTCCTGGTTTCTTACTACTGAACACAACTCGAACCAACTAAATATTCCTAGGTACGAAATGATGTTCGCAGGTCACGTCATCCGATTCCTGTAATACAAACTTTTTCAAATAATTTAGATATTGGAGTACGTAGTGGTAAAACACACCTCTAACCTAATATAAAGAAGGGTATCCGAAGTAATTCTTCACCTTACTATACTCTAAAAGTTTCTAAGCTTGTTCTTCTCGTAGACCACTTTCAAAATTTGACTCGTTTCGGTGGCCCACCTGCTGCTACATTTTTACCATATTCCCAAAGTTCGTCAAAAAATTCGAAGATTATATCAAACGATAAAAATTTGCATCGCATCTGATTTCCAGCCCCAAATTCGGAGTGGTAAAAATAAGAACAAAAACAGTATATTTTCTTGTATTTTATTCTATTTAATATACTTATATTATATTGGTGTAGTGGTTAGCAGTGCGTGCTACCACTCTGCAGGACCTGGGATTCAAGTCAGGTTCAAACCAACATCAAAATTTAAAAAAAGTTTATTTCAATAGCGGTCGACCCTCGGCAGGTAATGGCAAACCTCAGAGTGTATTTCTGCCATGAAACACAGCTTCTCATAAAAATACAGTCGCCGTTCGGAGTTGGCGTGAAACTGTAGGTCCCTCCGCTTTGTGTGACAACATCAAGGCACACGCCACAAATCGGAGGAGAAGCTCGGCCAAATACGAACACTAACACTTCAAAGTGCTTTTATTAAAGCCTTAGTATGACCATTTTACACCGAAGTGTATTATCTACCAAATTTTTTTGCTCCTACTATCAAAACAAGATAAATTATCGTTGACCTCCATTTACAACTTGTGAACCCCAATTTACAATTTTCTTCTCACGCCAACAACCCTTGGTGGTCCACCTGGACCACTTTGGGAATCACTGCTATACACTATTATGACATAAATTGTTGCAGCCATTCCTACATACCAAATTAAGAGAAAAAACTACGATTTGCGTGCTGTTTCCTAAAAATTTTGTCGAATGAAGAAATAATAAAATAATTTTCTATTTAATTGCACACTCTTTCTCCTTCATTGCACAAACTTTTTGACCTCCCTCGTATCGGAAACCTCTCACAAAACTACGCGGCCGCTACAGCCCCAACAACATCAACATCGTAGCAACGTTGCAACTTTGTTTTTGCAATAGATTTGCCATTCTTCAAACGCTTTAATCCTGCCAAATTTAGTTTCGAATTAGTTGTAGTATGATGACTTTGCTTGCCAAAGAGGCCCTGATGAGCTTTTAATAAAAGTTACGTACACAACACGTAGTCCCGGGCATAAATAGAGGCAGCAAATGCCCGACACGCACCAATTTTCGCCACCATTGCATTGAAAAGGAAGAGTTCTTCTAACTTGGCCCTCATGAGAGTGTGGAACTGTGTGTTCACAAGTAAGTAGTTGTTGGTGTTGCTAATATTTATTCTCTTTTTTTAGTCTTAACTAATTTTTTTCCTACACATTTTGCGAATTTCCACAGCTGTTTCGTAATTCCATCAACATCTTTGTGTGTGTGAGTCCAGTAGCAGTTTGCACGTTGTATTTCGCTTTGGATTTGTCGCCATAATCATCGAATACTTTTTTGTCACGGAAATTTAATTTACTCGCCTCAATAATGAAAGTAATTGTTGAAGTTTTATTGGCTTCGAAACGCTGTGCTAAATACGCTGCGTGCAATTTTCTAGCTGGCTCTGCTTGTGTATCCTTCTGTGCGTGCTTGTGTTAGGTATTTATGTAATTGTAGGCGTCGGCTAATCTACGTGTTTAGAGAACTTGCAGCTGTCTCCTCGTCTGCGTTAAATGCTTTGTGCTGTTGCTAATAATGATGAAGCTATTTGTTTTCACAGATGTGTTTTTGTTTTTTTTTTTTTACTCGATTAGCGTTATTTTTCTTGTTGTTTTGTTCAGCTTACAATTGCGCCCCATGAGCGACGATTATTTAATTTTAATCCGCCACTTTGAAAAGTACGTGTCTGCAATTTAGAAAATATGGCAATCATAGTAGAAAAATTTACAAAATTGTTTCCTTTCGTATTAATTGGCATGCAAGAGAGACGAATGGAACGAAACAAAGTTGGATAGATAAATTTATGTACATAATTGGTCCGTAAAATTTATTTTTCTAGTTGAGTTATTTTCTACATTCTCTCCATTGCCTTGAGCCTTCCCTTTCATTTTTTTCTGGTTGCAGACGTTAAATTTATACATAAATACGAATTATGGATGCACATTGAGTTTTAATAAATAATACCCTTATTTATAGTATTAAGGTGTTTAAAATACCTTCCTAAATATTCTGTATACAAAAGATTTGTTTATAATATGGCAAAATTAAGGTTACGAAAACAGGGGCCTCCCTTTATAGTACCGTCTACGCGGAAACTTGGAAACTACTCAATAAAAATTGAGTAGTCTTTGAGACTTTCTGTGATCCTGTGGCCACATGTACGCGTTCCTGCGTGTAAAGCTTTCTGATATTTTGGCGTTTTTGAAATTTTTCAGTATTTTAAAAGGATTCTTTGAGCCTTTTTTTAATTTTTCTGATCTTTTGCTGAACATTTGTGACAATTTCCAGGATTTTGTTGAAACTTTCGCGAATTAGTCATTATATTTTTTTTTTTGATTTTTTCTTTTCTAGATTCTAGAATTTTTTTTTTTATATTTCGCCCGATTTAATATTTGCGCATCGCTCAGGAAGTTGTGGAGCTTTTCAGAGTGCTTTTGTGGTTTCTTTAGACTTCTTGATTTTTTTCGCAATTAATTTTCATGGATTTATATACTTCGGTGTTGAAAAGGTTTTTTTTTCGCTATTTATTCCTCAAGACTATTGGAAGTTTTTCGAAACATTTCGGAACTTTTCAAGGTTTCAGAATTTTTTCGGTAAATTTGCTTCTTTTTTAAGAACAACCAGGCTACTATGTGTTACAGATAAGAAAAGGACGGCAGAGTTGCGCAGCCTCTCAAGAGAAGATATTGCGATGGCTACGGCTTGTGTAACCGGTCATTGGCTATTTGGCAGGCACTCTTTAAGATTAGGAATCCCACGAGTATCGCAGAAATTGCAAAGATGAGGAAGAGGAAGAAACCGCAAAGCACTTCTTCTGCAGTTGCCCAGCTTTGGCCAAGAACAGAGCAGGCTTTTTAGGTAGGCACTTCTTCATATCTCTTACGGAATTATCCGGTCTAGAAATAAAGCCAGTCCTACGCTTAATAAGAGCTTCAAAATGGTTCTATGACGATTCCCAAATATCCACATACGCTGTGACCAAATAGTTACTGACATCCGATTATACTAAAATTTGCTATCATACTTCTGTCTAGGATTAGGAAAGCATAAAACTTGGAAAAATATATGGATTCAAGGGAGTGATCCTCCGATATGTTAGACAAAATCCCGTTTTTACAAATTTTGGGGTTTTACTATTTTTTTTTTCTTGTGGGTAGTTTGCTTAAGTTTAAGTTGAAATGGGTACGTCAGTTTGAAAATCTATGCATTTTGAGATTTGTTTATTCCACAGCACAAAAAAAAAAAATCTGGCAAATAACAGCGAAATCGGAGAACAGTTTACTAACTTTCTTGCATATTGTTTAGGCCTTCGGCCCAAATATCTTTCATTTTTGTTCCGCTCTAATGTTTAACATTAGTATAGCCACTCAGTACTATCAACCGCTGGCTAGGTTAAAATTTACCCTTTTTGCTTAAAACCGTTCGGTAGGCTAACGCAGTTGAAATAAAAGGACGGTTTACTTACTTGTTTTCCGAGTGTTCTGCAGAGAAGAACGTATCCAGCCACCACGTTCCATCGCTTCATCAATTTAATAAAAAAGGTAATCTGAAATACAATTGTACATAAATACGTTATTAGAGCAAATAAAACCTATCTGAATTCTTTTTGTTTCTAATAGCAAATTTTATCGTGTTATTTCTTTACTACCAAACACATCGGTGCGAACGTGAAACTGGGCTATTGCTATAAATTCGGGGTCCGAACTGGAAACTGCGCATTTATTCCAAACTCGCCCGATGAACACATATTATTTAGTGATCTTCGACTGTGCGCTGGTATGATCGCTTAGATATATATTGTGACGGTATATCAATTTTTCATGATTTCGATTTTTTCATTACATGAGTTGCTCGCTTTTTTGCCTGTTTTTAACCGTCTTCGCATAAAGGAGAAGGTTATCAATTCGTCGGAATATTTTTTTTTATATACATATTTGTTACCGCATAACTTTGGACCATGCTAAGAGTTTTCTATAATTCTTCTTTTAAAGGAAAGGTGTTACCCCCCCATATCAATTTGGTTTAAATCCGATCTCTGGGTCATGAAGAAATTAACGATAATCTTATATTTTTTTTTTTTTTGAGAATTGAAGTCGGTTTTGTTTTATGCTTAAAAATTACTTGTTAGTAGTAATTTTTATTCATAGGCCAGTGCAATTGAAACAGTTTTCAGGTGTGCCAATGGCATATTAAATATTTACGTGCATTTTTTTGTTGCTTATGGTCTTTAAAATGTCAACAAATATTCTGCCTTTTATAAATATCTTAGTGAGCCATGTGAAATTTGAGAAAAAAATAAAAATAAAATAAAATTGTGCGACTTTTTTGTTGGTAAGTACTTATATTTGTTTGCTTCTGGAGCACTGATCCATTCTTTGCAAGGCCCAGTAATCAACGTTTATACTTCTGAGTTAAGCCAACATTCCAAAAGATGATTTTCAATAGATTCTTTTTATGGAAAAAAATTTCATAAGAAAATTTATTGTGACAATTTAGAATTTTTGTGAAATAATAATATTGTTTGAGACCAAATATTAAAAAAAAAACGAATCAGCTTATTTACTGATACTACCTGTTCAAAATGCCTTGGGTGTACCCGAAAATAATTTCCCAACGAACAAATGATATACCATTTCGAACTGAAATTTACTGATAAAAATAAGGAGGTATCCGATGACATTTATTATAAATAATAAAATTAATTAACTATTATTAAGATAATTAATTAAATTCATTAAAAACAAATAACTAAAAACTATTAACAAAGAGCCCATCGGTACAAATATTATTCGAACGACATTGCCGAGCTAGCGGAGCCACTGTATCTTAATACGCTGCACTATGTTCACATCGCCGTTATCGCCGCCTGATCGGATGTTGTCATTTTCCATGCTTTTGCGCCATATACCAACACGGGCATGATCATGTTTTCGTACGTCGGGAGAGGTCTTTACTGCTGAATTGCCTACACAGAGAAATTTTCGTTTTCAAATTTGTATGGAACGTTTTACTTTTAAAAACGTTTTGACCCAGGTTTTGCACCTACAATATTTATTTAAATTTTGAGAACGAAAATTTTCAATTCAATTTCCAAAATCCATGTTTTTGTTATTGGTACTCAAATTTTCAATCGTTTTTAAAAACTATCGTTTGATAATTGAATATGCGCATGTTGAAATTAAATCCTAAAATGTTTTCTCTTCATTTTAAAAATATGCATTTTTAAATATGATATTCAAATTTTATTTTTATTAAATCACAACAAGTCATTTGGTATATACATACATTGTCAAAAATATATTGATATACAATATACTTATAAATAAGTTACAAAATTTAATAAACAAAATACAGATGTTTTACAAATACTATATACATACACACATACAGATGTTCCCGCCTTAATTCAACGCTGGGCCTGCTAGTTTTTCTTCACGCTGGTCAAACCCGTTAATTTAAAGCAAGAAAGTTTTAAATTATAATTTAATAACTCATAAGAATTTATTTTTGTAAATTATTCTTACCAAAACTTTTTTCGGTCGAAGAAGTCCACCATATCACCGATGTCCCTTCCACGTAGTTAGGTGGTTAGAATGGCGGTATTGTTTGTATATACTTCATCACCTTTTTTGAAGATTGAATTAACTTATTTATATCAATACAATTTTTTCGACAAATGATGCAAACATATAAAAAGTTTTTCATTATAGCTAGGTAGCTTTTTAAATTCTTATGCAAAACATTTTAGTTTTAAATATTTTTCATACTTAATTGACTGAAAATAAATTAAATTTTTTATTTTAAAAGTGTATAGTTTTATTTTACTTGTTGAAAATTGTGTCGCACTACAATTCGTTGGGAGAAAATCCTCAAATGTTTCATTTTAGTTTTGAAAACATGCATTTTTTCCGTTATTTCTTTAATTTCGTCTGTTCTCCTCAGTAAAAAAGTAAATATATTATAACGATCGTTTTTGTTTTGCGAATGTTTCGTTTTAAAGTCGTAAATACAAATACTGTATTTTTTATTTTGTATGAAGTAAAATTATTTCAAAAACTTTTATTTTACAAATTCTTTTAAAAACTTGCGTTTTACCTGTATCATTTTCTCTGTGTACTCACTCCAAAATAGCACTTAATGGCGATAGTTATTCTACGTTGAATTTCGATTCTGACCTTATTATCGGTATTAATGCTAGTTCCGAAGTAAACGAAATTCTCCACTTTCTCGAAATTATAACTGTTAACAGTGACGTCGGTGGCAAGGCGCGTATGCGCTAACTGTTTGTTCGATGACCGAGATACTTCGTCTTGTCCTCGTTGACCTGCGCGGTTCGACGCACGCCAGCGTTTGCACACGGTTGAAAAAATTGGTAATAAGCGCTTCCATTCTGCATCTTAAGTTTCATCAAATGGAGGGCTACGTGGCGTATGAGTAACAAACAATTGAAATTAACTATCGATTGCGAGAAATTGGTCAGTCGTTGCGGAGTAGTTCCCACTTTCATATATTATTTAGATATGCCTACATCTTGATACGACGAATAGGTTTTAATTAAATACAAATATTTTTTCTCAAATTCAGAGATAGAACATTTCATTTTTTTAACCGCTATAATTTCATATACTTAGTTGTGTCCAGTTGATCGTCGATGATACCAATGGTGACCATACATCTTCCGCAAGGGTGGTGCCCTATAATCAGCCCTACCAGGGCTCGTAGATCACTCCTTCTTTGTATGAGAAGGAATTTTTCCCGATCGTTCCCGCAGTTCGCCAATACTTCAGCCGGTTGGTTCGTTTCCTTGAAGACCGTAGTATCTTGGCAGCCACACAAGTTCAAGCTCATCCCACCTAGTAAAGGAGTTAAGCCTCCACTTACATTCCTGGCCAAATCTTTGAGGAGGTGGGAGTGGTTTCCAAGGCTTTTGGAGCAGCTTGGCTGTCCCTTCAAGTCCTGAGGAGTTTATTCAAGATTAATTAGTACATAGATTGACTGTTCTACATATCACTTAAATATTATTTTAAAAACTTTTTTTACAATTCTCCTCTTTAACGAAATGTCTCTAATACTTGCGAAAGTAAAACTATAGATTTAAGGTTGCATTGCAGTTTACCTATTTTTTTTTAACATATCACTACAACCGGTTATTGTTTTGGAAAAATTAGCAAAGTACCAATGCCCTAATTTCATCGAGCTATTTACTAACGTTCATGGTTTACAAACTCGAGACTTGTTTCAATAATACAATTAATTATGATCTGCTTTACCATGTTTTTAACCTGCATCTCCCTCCTCAAATAATAGAACAAGTTGATCTACTTTTGATATTATTTAAAAAAAAAATTAATTACCCTCTCAGCAGGAAAATACGTTTCAAGGACATTTACGCGTCACAGCGCTCTGTTGCGTAGCGATGGCTTTATTGTCAGCTCACGAGCCAACAACATCAAAACAAATTCGAACGCTGTTCTTAATATTCGAAATTTGTTCCTTTTACTTACAACCAAGTTTTCCTTTCCACCAAAAAGCGCAACAGCAAAAGCAGTGATAAGAGCACGCGGCATCTCCTCACAACGTGCAGACATGCAACGATATCCGTCATCCTCTTATTTAACATTGCTTACGCGCATCCTTCGTTGCTATAATTTGTACGAGTGCACTTGCGCCGCTGGCACTTGCGACACTGACTCTGTTTCTGCCCACTGACGGCTCCTGACAGTGGCACCAAAAAAAGAATAATAAGGCAGAATTTACGCAATTTTAATGAGCGCCGAGTGGCATTGCGACAGAATTTATAAGCGTTCGTGCTGCAAGATGAAAGTACTGCGTGCGAAAGCGAATACGGACAGATAAATAAATCCTCACCTGCATACTAGTACATATACGCCAGTAAGTAAGTAGAGTACGATCGCATTGAAGCATAGCGGACAGCAAAGTGGCACAACAAAGTGCTCGGGCAAGAACTGACTGGCAATCAGGTAGGTGGTCTTCGAGATGGTGCCTGTATGTGTGGCTCTCTGTATTTTGGCAAGGACACGCGCACCAAGTCAACGTGTAACTACTTAATTTGCTTTTTAATGTATATCGCGCTGTGTTGACAACACCGACATGAAGACGGTGAGAGAGGAAATTAAAATTTTATAAACGAAATGAAAAGAAATTCATTGCGACGAACAATTGCTGGATTTCATATAAATGCGTGTTTATCTTATTCGGCACGCGCACACGTTCGGAGTACACAACATACATACACAAACAAACATTACAGCAGGCAAGTAAGGAAGGCAGAGGTAGAGTGTTGCTACAACAACCATTCAAAAAGGATAATAATATGGTGATGCTGCGTGGCGAATATTATGCGCGCTTGCGTTTGTTACTTGGCTGTAAGTACGGAACTGTAATTTATTTGCAACAGCAAAACAAACTTTGAAATGTGAAAATAATGAGCGATAAAATGTAAACAGCGACAGCAACAACTTCATTACGTGTGTCATTTAAGGACATTTCCAACAGTGGTAGACAAAAAAAAAGCGCTTACGAACACCGTTACGTTTTATGCATAGAGTCATCAAGCGGTGCGTTTACATTAAAGCCAACAAATCCAGCGAAATAAGTGCCATGACTATATATTTTGCTTTACTATTTTCACCAACACCAATCCCTCGCCCAATTTTTCAGACATTCCCGCCTCGCACCGTTCACTTTTGGCTATCTAACTTCTCGTTACACTACCATGTACTGGCCTCCGTTTGCTTTACAGAATTCGTAATGCTGCGTTGAGGCTAGGCGTGGAATATTTATTTAATCACATTTAAGTAAATTATCATAGTAAATTGCTCCATTGCGTCGGCGATGTGTTAGCATCAACTTTGTTTAATGGCGACATTGTTGAATGGCGGCGTGAAGTATCACCAAATTAATGTTGGTCCAATAGAAAGTGTCTAGGAAATTTTTTTCAGTTAAGCTCTTGCAAATGTGTTAGCAGAGCAAAGTAGTTTGTGCAGTGTATACATTTGGAGAAAACTCTGGAAAAGATGGTTAAAATGGATTGGAATGAAATAGAATATAATGGAATTGTGGTAGACCCGTTACATTAGGTAAGGTTATCTTGCCCGTCTTCATCGATCACTGGCCACCATGGTTCCATTGTGATGCCGTCCCTTCGTCCTCTTTTCTTAGAAAAGACGAGAGTACTAGGTAATCATACATAAATGGGTTAGTTTAGAAATTAAACATTCATTGCATTTGAGTTCAGTACTATATCAGGATAGTTTCTTGACTAGTTTCGAACTAATCCGAAATGTCCTTTAACTACTCCAAAAAGTGTCGTGAAGTAGTTCTTAAAATGTTGTGATTTTGTCCCGAGTGATCCCAAACTAATCCCGAAATGTTTATGTATTAGTCCTGAATCTAAAAGTTCTGGAACAAGTCTTGAAATGGTCCCGTAATAGTTCCTTACTAGGTCCAAAATAATCCCAAACTTCTTCTGCGTCTTCTTATTTGGCGCTGTAACCGCCTAAACGATTTTGGCCGAGTTGTACCAAGCACGCCAGTCGCTATGATCCCAAACTCTCTTATCCCAGTTCAAAAATTGTCCAGAACTTGTCCTGAACAGATTCCCAAATGATCCTGTATTAGTCGCGAAGTCGTGCGGAAATAGACCCGAGCGAGTGTCGAATTAGTCAAGAACTAGTCCCGACATGGTCATAAACAGGTGCCGAAATTAACCAAAGCTAGTCCCAAAATGAACCCAAACTAGTCCCGAAATGATCCCGAATAAGTCCTGAACAAGACCCGAAACAGTCGCGAAAGGATCCCGAACTAGTTCCGAAATGGTCCTTAACTACTCAGCAACAAGTCCACAAATGTTCATTTGTACGTACAAGAAGCAATTACATATTTTCTACTGGGTTCTGTTGGGTTAAAGCAAATTTTATTCAAACCGAGAATGAAGATGTTTACACCTGAGTAAAACTAATTCGTTGCGTACTTTAAAAGCGGTTGATGCACATAAACAGAAAATTGACGTTAGACGAAAGCTGAGGGTTAGGGAGTGTTATTGCCATTAAACCTCACTTTCTATTTCAGTTCCGACTTGGAATAGAATCAGAGTGTGTGGTGAGGAATAAGTCTTCTTTCAAACGCCAATTTAAGAGGTCCTTTTTGAAAATAATTCCCCCGACCAGTGGGCGGAGCTGGGTAGTCGAGCGGCATAAAGTCCGCTAAAAGTTCATCCAGAATTTCAGATTGTCCGATCCTCATATCACACCATTTAATAACACATTTCATCTTAATGTCGTACAGCTTGTCCGCAGTTTGCCGTATAAGTCCGCAGGGAGACAGTGAAGCAAGGTCTCTAGGGGTTTGTGGGCGTTGAGAACCTTTTGAACCTTTAATTACTTGATTTTCATTGTAGATTTATCCATGAACGTCCATCAAACCGTCATGCCCGTAGATCAGAATGGAATATAAAACTTCTTTGTGCATCCAGTTGACAACTTGGGGTTTCAAGCCCCAAAGAAGAAAGTTTTAGTCAAACAATTTTTGTTTTCTTCGAAAAGAGAATCATTTCCGGTTTTGACGCGTTGATATTCCCAAGGTTCCCAAGACGCATAAGGCGCCTTGAATCTGGTTGCATAGAACTTGCGTGTGACTTCATACTGTCACCAAGTCAAGATCATCAACGTGTTGTGCAACTTTAAGAACAGGGTATTCACTGTTAGACTCCAAAGGAACGGATAAAGGACACGGCCTTGCGAGGTGCCATACGGAAGCGATGCATGCAACAATACGGCCTTGAACACTTCAACTGAATAAAGAAAGAATGTAATCCGACTAAATCACTTATTCTGAAAACTGACCAAGAATTTCTTCTGTTTGCGTTCTTTGGAAGAAAGTCAATTTATTTGTCGCCATACAAACTTCCTACAATTCTGAATGATTTTTTACTTGCTGGACTCCATTGTACAGAGTAAGACTAAGTAACTGATACCTTGTTAAAACGCGTCGACATCATTGAGCTTGACTCCTATTTAGTATGTATTCATATGTATGTATGTATATGAATAAGTGTATGTTCTTAGGAAAATAGCTGAAATTGGGCTTGTGGTTGGCACTTCGCCGGTAATATGCTTTCGATTATTAATAGGCAGGCAGGCGAGCACAGCAACATTAATTTAACAGCATTGCTGTCAACCAAATTGATGTAATGTAAGGTACTTAGGAAAAGTAGAAAAATCACAATGAAAAAAATTTTGGCACTTACATAGGAACAATTACAGTAGTCTAAGTTTGGGCAAAGCTTTATATATATATTCGGCGCATGTTGTCATGAACGGGCCGTTGAATTTTTTTGGAGTTTTTGGGCACACATAAAAATGAGTTAATATTAAAAAAAATATTAAAAAATACATGACGAAGTTTGAGCGCTTCAGCGGCTTTAAAAAATTTTTTTATTTAAAAAAATTTGTATTTTTTTCGATAGAGAACAATCCTTACAGGTGAGTGCATTAAAATTCCGACTTTATTTCTTTGGACCAACCTGGTGGACAGACAGCCATGCTTGAATCGTTTTTGCTCTTTATTCTGAGTATTTTGGTAAATGCATCTTCCACTCTATCTTGAGCGAGATAAGCAACAAAAACAGTTATGTGAACAAAGTCATAAAGCCCTTGTGTACAAATGGTATGAAAACTGTTAAGAAGCACATAAATTGCTGTTACTAAGCCTAAAAACTTTTGGTTGCGTGTGCAAACTAAAGTCGGAATGGTATCGATTTTCGTAGAGACTTTTCGGCAGCCATGCAATTATCGATAACATTACATTAATTGTTCCACATTCGAATGCGGTCATTATCTTTATTTAGTTACAATTTTCTGCTTCCTCATTCCGGCGCTCATTAAGCGTTTCATGTTTCGCGAAAACGTTTTTCATGCAATTGAAATGATTTCATGACACATTAATATGCACACAAATAGCAAACGAAAACAAATATGCTTATGGGATATCCGAGCAAACATTTGGAATCATAAATATTTCCTTAAGGACTCATACGCTCTTAATAAGCTTATTTAAGAGTCTAAATTAGGCTGGTTTCCTTCTGGAGAAGGTCGACTTATATGAACTTGAATGCATATTATCAACTAAACCTTAATATGGGTCACATCTGACTCATATTGCGCTCATATTCAGAGCATTCTTAGACTCTTATTCTCCTCATTTGTGACTCATTTCGAAGCCTTTTTTAGATTCATATATGACTCCTATTGGCCTCATAAATATTTTATTTATTTTTTCAAAATTTATTCCGCAAAAACTTATTTTATAAACATCATTATTTATTTTATATTGTTAATAACTTTCATATATAACAACAAAATGATTAACTTAATATCCAAATAATTTATTAAAATTTGCTAATTATTTTGATGGGTCGGCTTAGGAACATTAATACATTCATACCTAGATTTAATAAATTTACTCTATGTGACTCACCCGCTCGCTTATGAAAATGGTGGCAATTTTCTTAAACCTCTTTCGACTGACAACCATATTGTTATGGCTATGTATGTACATATTTATAACTTAATTCTCATAATTCAAGTTCAGTATGATTTTTCAAACAGATGGCAACTCTGCTGCTTTTAGCTTAGAAATAAAGCCTTTTTAAGCCATTTCCATTATACCCCTATTGAATAATTGATTTAACTTCTTAGATTATTCTATTTTAATTTAGTTTTAAAACATTTGTCAACCCTTTTCAAATAAATCAGAAAGTCTCGCAGTTAATATTTTAACTTGTACATAAGTTCACTAAATTCGACTTTTTAAACAGGTGTCAGCCCTATCCAAATTATTTTTCAAACAACAATTTCATTAACCTCTTTCATTTGACACCCACTTTTTGATACATATTCCAATTACCCTATTTCCTTAACTGAAGTAGGTTTAGGAAAAGGTTTTTTTTTTAAATTTATATTTCATACATACATATGAGAAAATGTTTTCGGACTCATATATTCTGAACGTTCAGAATATGTTTGCGGGGACATTGTGGACAAATGTGTTTACATATATGTATTTCTGTGTGTGGGTCTCGATTGCTCAATTTTGCGCACAAAGGTGGGTAGTTAAGAATATTTTATGTGTCTGGCTGAAACTATGTCCTTGCGGCACGAAAATTGCATGTTTACATCTCAGGCAAAACAAACAACAACTGAAAATATCTCAAAAATAAAAGCAAAAAAGTGCAGTAATCGAAGAAGTGAAAAAATTACGACAAATAAATGAGCTGTTCACACCGCGTCGCGCAGGTGAAGGCGTCTGAGCGAATACAAACCAAAGCAAGAAATCGCCATGTATTTATATATGGACAGATTACTTATATACTTACAAACATACTTGAAAAAGTAGTTGTAAACAGTAAGTATTAAAAACCTAAAAAGCGTAAAATGATTTAATGCACTTTCGTTCATTTGCGGTGACCGTCAAGGCATCGGATATTTTAACAAATAATTTCCTCTAAATATAAACGTGGTAAAATAAATGAAATTTACGGAAATGTCAAATTGTTCAATGTTGACGAATTAGGTTGTAATTTCGACAGCCACGCTTGTTTCTGATTCCTTTATAGCTTTATTTGTATTTATTTTTAAGGTGTCATATTCGAGTTTTAGCATTTTTTTGGTATTTGTTGCAAGCACACATCAGCTTTGTCAGCAAATAAGCACATTTCACATCACGTTCAGTAAGGTTTGATGATGTGTGATTGTGTTAGTGGACGAAGTGTGAAAGACCGCATGCAATTTTGTAAGAAAATTGAGAAATAAAATAAACAGTATTTTTTTGATTTTGATGTATTGCTGTAAAAAATTGTATAACAAATGATGGATGGGGAAAAGCTAAAAGCCACATACAGCTTTTTTGTCCTTGTTAAAAAAGTAAACATTCTCTCAGGATTTGTCCTAAAAGTTATTGGAAGCGAACAAGTATATTTGACAGTTAGTTGACAAATTAATGAAATTTCACATTTCTGTTTGTATAAAATATAACAGGAAAAATTTCCTTTTGCATTTTTTACATAATATAAAAAAAAAATGTAATAAAGTACTCTTGAAGATTTCGTTTAACTAATTTTTTACCGAATTCATGAGTTGCTTGGGCCAACAATAAATCTTCAACACGAACAAATCATGATTTCAAACGCTTTGGCTCAATGCGTATGACTTCGAAAAAGCACACCGTGAAGGCCGTAAGATAAGGGACGCTGATTTTCTTAACCATTGTCCACTGTCCGACAAACACGACTTGGTAGTTAAAGAAACAGAAAAGTTGTTAATGGTGGAATAAATTGAAAGACTATTTTTAAGTTCCAAAAGCATTGCATCGTGGACTGCAAAGGATCTCGTCCTTGCGAAAGTACTCCACTGCGCGTTAAAGTGGTGGGCAGAATGCTTAGAACGCTCTCATAAACTGTTCGAATTTTATACTCGGAATAATGAGATAACGTATTCGGAAAGGTAAAGATGAAGGCATTGGCTCGGGGCTATGTATGGGGGCTAAATACAGACCGAGACATCGAATAGTCAGCAAAACAATGCTTGGAGTGCCATCCAACGCGTTGAGGCAATACATCTGCACAATTCATAATTGGAAGGCTACCAAGCACCCGTGGTATCGTCTCCACATCGATTTCAACGGACCTGTTCGCGGAAGGCTATTTCTAGTTATAGTTGATTCATTTTCCAAATTGTTGGAGGTATTGATTTTAAAGTGCACATCTGGTCAATCAGTAATTGCTCGACTTCTTAAAGTACTCGCCACTTTCCTCTCATAATGCAGTTCGTCGTAAGCTGCACCTGCTTGGCCCCACCCCTGGGAATCATTGAATCCACCCTCACCTCTTTTCTACGAACTATACAGCCTCACACCCTCATTTTGGTGACCAAGGTCTTTGTACGTATCGACGCTTCTTAAATAGCAAGCTGTTTCAGCTATGGGCAGCAACCGATCTCAACCTTTCCTGTTTCATCAATTTAGCGATTGTTGCTACTGCTACAGTGCTCACTGCTCCCCAGCTGGTTGAGTTTTCCATCATTTTTGGCACTAAGTTCTGTGCTGTGGGGCATTCGCCGAATACTTCGCGTACCTAGAACTTCTTACTCTGCATTGAAACATGGACAGCTAAACAGTACATGCTCCGCGTCTTTGGGGAAGTCTCGCAATGACCGAAGTCTTCGTGGTTAAAGCGCTGCAAGTAGGATCAGAAGCAGCCATGGCCAGGTAGTAGTTGGGTAATATTGAAGTCGACCTCGCCGTGTGCCCTACTATCCCAGGTCTCAATATTAGGTATGAGCCGATGTGTCGTTCGGCAATTGATAGCTCTGTCCCATTGTTCCTGCCATTCGCTTTTTGCTAGCGGTCATGTGTTCAGTGCTGTGGAGTAGTCAGGAACGGTTAAAGCTGTTTCCTTTGTCAGTAAATCAATTGGGTGCAGCCCAGCCACCACAAAGGCTGCATCTTCCGACACCGTCCGAAAAGCAGAAAAAACCCTTAATGCACAGGGTTTGTAGATCGACTTGATTTCACGGCTATATTAAGCTACTTGGGGTGCATCTACCCAGATCTCGGGTCCCCATTATCCTCGTGGTCGCGCAGTTTGTTTTTGGGCTTTATTATTTTACGGCCACTGATGAGTAACATCTTCGTTGTCTGCTCCGTCAGACTCACACCCATGGATTCCAACCAGTCAGCAGTCGTCGCTATTGTTACCTCCGCTATCCATTCGGCATCTCCAAGATATTTTATAGTGTGGGTAGATATTTAACTACTCAAGTGTGCCAAAATGGATTGGAGCTGTAATCGAAGAAATCACTCGTCCTTTATCAAACAAGGTTCGACTCCTAGATTACTGACTCTTGCTTCATACGCTTCCATTGAGGAACCGCCGCATCATCATCCAGATCCAACAGGAGTTGGAGAGATAGTCACACTATCACTGTTAACGCCACCTACATGTCAACTACAACATCCGTCCGGCAGCACCAGATAATTTTATGTTACCGCTATGTCATTTTCGAACATTTATGTATTTACTTATTTACTTATATTTTACTTGTCCTATATTTGTCCTTTAATTGTTCAAAGTCATTCGCAGCGCAAAAGCCGACGAGAACATACCACATAAAACCCGCGCCTAACGCGATTTTCTGTAATTCGCGCCAATCGTGGTTAATGTAAAAGTTTGTAGACGAAAACCAAAATTTTACTAAATAAAACAACATCTTAAAATGCGAATCTGGTTTAGTCTATTTTACAATCACCAAACTGTGTGTAAAATAATGGCGATGCCGAACCACAAGCAGCATATTCAAATTAAGCCACGGAAATGGAATTGCGACGTTCAGCCCATAACAGGAAGGAAACTGAGTTCTAAATTTTTACTAAGAGTTAGGAAGTGTTGGGCATAATGACTATTATTTGCTTGGAGTGACTTTCGTTCGTCGAGAGGAAACTTTACCACTCAGTTGCCTACTCAGGCCAAAGTATTTATTGAATGTTGGAAATAATGATTCTTCGTTGGTTTCGAGACAGACGTTATTGTCGGTGTTAACGCTACCTCTAATAAGCAAAATACACTATACACATATTTGCGCAAATACCAATTACTGCTAGTAATAATTGAATACAAATTCGAAAAAATCTTATTTGTACCAATTTGTATTTGCGCAAATATTTGCGTGGTGTAATTTGCGCATAAGTAGACAAAGTCCTCAACTTTTTCACTTTTTCGAAATAATAACTGTCTATAGTGATGTGAATGACGAGGCGTTTAAGGCACTGAATGTTTGCTTGATGACAGGTGATACTTCGTCTTATCCATGAACTCGTCAAGAAACGGAGGCTTAACGTGCACGTATAGGATGGTTATTTCTCCACAAAAGTGAACAGGCATGGATGCTGCGACAAATGTGTATATGCATGGATGCCGAAATTGCAAATACTACTAATTTTCTTATCACAACATCCTTTTAAAGGACCTAACGCTCATAAATGAGAAAATTGAAAAAAAAAAAATTATTATAAAATATTATTTGGCATTCTCTCATAACGATTTGGATATCAAATAATATTAGAATTTTATGTTATACTTTTTTCTGGACATCCCTATCAAAATCATAACCTTCAAAAATTGTATGCTTTAACCCTCCGTATACCTACTAGGAGACTAAATCTCTCATGCCATACTAGGAGGGGTTTGACACACCCAATTAAGAAAATTAAATAAAACCAACAAATTAATATTTTTTGGCAGATATTAATAAGAAATTTATTTTAACATCTAATAATGAATGGGTTTAGGTTAGGTAGGTTAATAGGCCTTAATTAAAAAAAAAAACAAAAAAAAAAACACAACTTTTTCTTCCGCTTATGAACTAATGTCTCTTCTTGAGTACAAAACTCAAATGGCTCATATCCAAGGGCACTTTGCTCACTTGTTTCGCGATTCGTAGTGAAAGCCGGACTAAACTAACTGTGCTAATCGGAACAGCGAAGTTGAGTTTATGGGTACTTGGAAAATGGACTCGTAGTTTTTATTATTTAAGAATTATTACGATTTTTTAACCGCTGGGGTGTGGTATACCCCATTTCGTACACGGAGGGTTAATATAATTCCAAATACATAGGATAAAATGTTTAATTAATGTTTAAATGTAAATCTTAACTTTGTCTTTGGTGTTTTACCAGTTAGGTACACCCTTCGAAAAAAATTATTACAATAATTTTTGATTTCCATTAGAAAATCAATATGGATCTCAAAGGTAGAATACGTAATTCAAGTTGAATTAAATTTTTCTAACAGACACTCATATCGGGATACATATTTAAATTTACTATTTGCCTTAAATTAAATTGAACTTGATTATGTAAACGGGTGGCAACGCTCCTACATGCAGTTTAGAAATAAAGTTCTTGCAAGGCCAGTTAGATTGATATCCATATTGTGGTAATTCCTTTAACCTATCGTGTACATCAAATTTAACTTTGTAAACAGGTTCAAATTAAAAATTTCAAGCTAAAACCTTTTTAGACCTTTTTTGTCCGAGATCCATATTGCGATACACATTTAAACTATCTAATTCCATTAAATCAATTTGAATTTAAGTTTTAAATTAGATGCCAACCCTCTTAAATGTTGGATGGAAATAAAGTTTCTTCAAAGCAACTTTGATTGATATCCATATTGAAATAATTTATTGAACCTATTGCATATATTCAATTGAACTTTGTAAACAGGTGGCAACCCTCCTACATATAAATAAGAAATAAAGCCATTTCGATCGATACGAATTTTGTAATAATTAATTTAACTTATAATTAATTGGCAATAAATTGTTTATCAGGTGGCAACTCCTCTTAAAAAAATAAAACGTTATTGCACATCAAAAGGCTAAGATTTTTAATTTAGTACCACAAAATCGAACGAACGCTACAGGTCTGATAACACCAAAAATTTTTCGCGTATTATGCATTGATAGATTACTAAAAGAGAAATAGATCCACATTAACTGCAATCAGCATACATCTTTATGTATATATGTATGTACATAAGCTGCGATTAAGTTGTAAATATTTCCCCGGAGCTGCGCCATCTGTTACTCAAAAGCCGAAGAATACATACATACTTTTTGTCTCCTTCTCTCACTTGCAGCGCAAGCTTGTCTTTGTAAAATGATAACGAAGTGAATTTCTATGGAAAATCATTTATGCCCAATATTTATTTCTACGACAGGAACATAACCCAAATTTAATTTGTCGGTAAGCTTGGAATTTTAATTTTCAAACGCCATACTTTTCTTTGATATCGCTTTATTAGTTCTTGTGCAATAAGCGTCTTTGTGAAGTTCTAAAAATTACAACTACAACATTTGCGCATGGCATCCATACCGAAACGTAAGACGTATTCTGTGTCAAAAAAATTTTTTATTCAAACTTATAGCTAAACATTTCTACGAAACCAAGAGAAAACATTTACCCATGAGAAAAGTAAGCTTTTGTTTTCTCTAAATGCAATTCTTTATTTTTCCCAAAGGGTATATATATTACAGTTGTTTTGCAATAAAATGGCCAGACTTTTTGTGGCATTTCAATTTCACGCTCATTTCTGTAACTGCAAAAGTATGAGCTCTACCGAAAACAACAAAAACGCAAACATTTTGGCATTTGCGAAAAATTACAGCAATGATGAATGCTCATCTGAAATGAAAACATTAGTGCGTGAACGAAACGGAAAATTAAGTTGCTACGCTATGTAAAGCACGTAAATACTTCAATTCATCTCGAAAAAAAAATGAAAGAACCAGAAATACTGGTAAAAACTGATGATGAACCAAAATGCACATTTGAGTTGAAACGAAAAACGCAACAGTTACCAATGGAAATGCATATAATTATGGAATGAATTTGCACCAATGTAAAACGGGTGAAAAAATGGGGTGCAAAATGATAGAAAAGGAACACAGGAAGTATGTGTTGGTAGTATGCGTTGAACGTAAGTCAGTAATGTTTGTAATGACACTTGCCATACCTGTAGGAAATTTGAAGCGCTCATGTTGAGCTACTTTTAGACAGAAATGATTTAACTAGTCATGGTCAATTCTGAACTGACAAAGTTACAATTAAATTTTATAATCGAAAATGCATTGTAAAAAATTGTTTTACATATCGCTTTTTCGTCGGGGTTGTATACCACCCAAAGGCACAGATACTCACTCACAGGCAAAGCACTTCAGGACGCTAAGTTTTTATACCTTATTATACATTTTAAAGACTAAATTAATTCCACGTACTATTGGGAAACCTTTGGAACTCAAAGAATATAATTGCACCTTGAAGGAGTCTAATAAAACTTTTAGATGTAACAAATAAAACGACACACCTAGAAAATGGCTTTTGGCGCCTAAGATCAGGTTATTATTTTGTCTTACACTCTTCTTAACTCTGGCTATTTGCGAGAGTGGGATTCTTAAACCATTTTAAGCAATAGAAATAAGGCTTTTCGCCTATACCACTATACTTCTAAGGCCCGGTTTTAAAGTGTTAAGTTATCTTATTCGTGTAGTCGGTAGTAAACTTTAAATTTTTCTACAGCAAATTTAATGTTACTTGTCGAACTTGAGTTCATGGTGTGCTCTCAGACGAACATAAGGAAGCCACATATGGAGAAAAAGTAACCTTAGCCATGCGGAGAATCTGGGTGAAATAAAACGAGGCCGGTTAAGTGGAATCGTGTTTGTCTTAGAGTCACTGACTAAAATCGCCAAGTTGGTATTTCCACACAAGAACACCTATACGGGTTTAGACCAAATAAGAATTAAACGGAGCCCTAGCAAAGGCACATGATGATGTGGCCATTTACGATCATGATTCAAAGATGAAACCGGTCTCTACGCGGTCTTTTCGTTTGCAAACTACTGCATTGATATCAAGGCCGAAGTAGACATAAGCTATAGAAAAAGCAGCATCATACAAAATAGAAAGGTGAGGGGATGTACTGAAATGTCGTGCAATGTTGACATTGCTTAACTCAACGCCATCTCAAGGCAGGTCTCCGGAAACAGAAATATAGAAGGAAACATATCGGGCAATGAGATGGTCACGCATGGTTCTGACAGACGAATACACTATATAAGTACATAAAGAATTGCTTACGGGCCAAATTAGATAATTTTGAGGTCTCAAGGTATTTCTGGCCACGGGAAAATAGAAAGAGGACGGAAGACCTCCAGAGTCTGAACAAAGCTGCAGTAAGCTACTGACCACTTCCTGTCCCGATATCTAGGCCTCCAGCTATGGCGTCACAAGTACCTGGGGTCACGCTTCTTTGCAATTCGGACGAAGATTTCAAATTTGGAGAGCAGGTGGTAAAACAGGTCGATGCCTCCACCTTTCAGACACTGACACTAGACTATACTCTCCTAAAGGCTGTTGGTGCTCTGAATTTCAATTCAACGGATTTTCCTAAAACCTTACTACACACACATATTCCAGTTTATTTAGGAAAGAATATACCAGTGGCGGATCTCTTGAAATTTCTGCATAGTATTTTCCGAAAATTTCAGTGCCAAAGACAAAACTACTGCATTATTTTGCAAGACATTTAGATTTCCAAAGTAGAAATAGCAGCCAGGTTTTGGGAAGTTTGTGATGCTGATTCATAATTTTTCCCTGCTGTCATGTCTTCAAGAGCTTTGAAGATTTCTGACTGAAGTTCAATGTACGTTTGAAAAAATTATGTAACGTTGCATTAGTGCCCAACGCATTTATGACGCCAGCTTTACCACAATTCAAATCCAATTTAGTGTACGCTTGGGCTCCGTGGAATTCACTCCTAATCGCTGGAACTCCATCTTATCCTGGGCCACACAGGCACGAAAAAAGTGTACCTACCATCGAAAGATACTACTCGATAGTTCTCGATAACTATCTTAAAATCAAAAAAATCCAAAAAATTTACCCTACACCCATGGTCTCGCCTATCGTCAAATTTTAAAAGTCTCTTCGAGAATGTATGGATTGTTGTCCTCCTATCCTAACCTAGAGACTTGACTCCAAATATTTTCGGAAGGAAGGATGTTTTTCCTTGTCATTTTTTATGGTGAAAATTCAAAGCAAAATTTGCTAAATAGTGTAGGGTCTGTATTTGTGTTATTACCTTTTATTGTACTGTGTTCATTTCAACTTTGTAATTTTGGAAATTTTAGATTTATGTGATTTTTGTGGTTCGTCAATCAAATAGAAAATTTTTATTATTCAAACTTTTCTCAAATTGTGTACAACAGAAAATAAAATAAGTTTTGTTATTTAAAATAAATACCTACATGAAGAGGGGAGTAGTGTAGTGATACACATTACTTGTTAAACACTTGTTCTTAAAATACTTTGAATTATGAAAATATCTTGTTACATTTATTTATGTACGATCAATTTTGAGTTGAAAATTTTTGTATTCATTGATTCGTTTTTTTGATCTCTTAAAATAAATACATAGAAGTTTATTGAAAATAAAATTAAATATTTCTATTTTAATATACCATAAAATTTGAAAGTATTTCAGCCAGGGTTCGTATTTGCACACACATGCTCTGCTCACACACACGCCAGAAACACATTCAACTTGTACTCACTGCTCATACACATGTGTGTGCATAAGTGGAAAACAAACTCTGCTCACAGAAAAGTGTGTGCTGTTTGTTATTAAGCACATGCACATGTGTGTGAGCCGATTTTTGTACAAATTTCAGCCCATGCACATGCACATAATATATTTTTAAAAGAATTTGTTTATTAAACGTTATTTTTTGAAAGACAATTNCTAAAACCAGCAATCATTGAAACAGAACTAATACCAGAAACAAACACTAATACAATGAATAACACAACATCAAATAAGAAACGAGTTACTTTTAATTTATATAACATTAATTCTCTAGAAGGGGGAGTATTGTAGGGTCTGTATTTGTGTTATTACCTTTTATTGTACTGTGTTCATTTCAACTTTGTAATTTTGGAAATTTTAGATTTATGTGATTTTTGTGGTTCGTCAATCAAATAGAAAATTTTTATTATTCAAACTTTTCTCAAATTGTGTACAACAGAAAATAAAATAAGTTTTGTTATTTAAAATAAATACCTACAAATAGTTGTTGCTCTTAATTTCTTAGAAGATGAAAAGGAAATGACACATGCTTTTTACGAGTTTTTTTATACATATGTTCGAGGCTTTTCCATAGGTTTTTGATTTTTTCAGACTCATCTTTGTTTTTCTTCGAGAACTGTCAGGATGTCTTAGCTTGAACGGAACATACTAATCTTGTCTGTGCTTTTTTGAATACCTTGAAATTAAATTTTATTTGAAAACCAAGTAATAAATAAGTACTTATAACTAAATCCATAGTTATAAAAAAATTTGTATTACTTACTTTAACGAAAAACAAAACTTATAGAGCACTTAAACCATCGAAAATCATTCCGCAACCCGAGACTTGTACAAGTCAATATTGTGTGGAAATTTCTACACATTAAAGGGTGAACATACCAAAACTGCGACACTTAGAAATTACTACCAGAAACAAACTAGCAGGCTTTGAAATTATTATTTTTTGTATTATATAACTTGGAAGTTTAGATGTTATTAAAATGTTAAAATATTAGTTATTATTTGCTCCATCTGCAAGAGATCGGTATTTTCATCGCACACGCGCCATCATGTTCTGCACGACTGCATGATCGAACTACTTTGTTTTGCACTCTTCAATATTTTCCACTGTTTCACCTGTTTTCTGCAAGATTTCTTTGACAATTGACCAATATTCCCCAATAGGACGTTGCTCTGGGCTATTGGGTGGATTGCAGTCGTGAGGTACAAAATTGATGTTATTTGCATTATACTACGGCAATGTGTCCTTGGCATAGTGGCAGGTTCCCACGTCCGCCTAGAACAGTGGCCTACTCCTTATCTGTTGATAAATGACAGAAGACGCCTTTTGAGGCACTCATCCCGATAAACTTGATCATTCATTGTCCCGAAAAAGGAAAAAGGGCTGCTCTTACGGCCACAGGATCAAATAGCTTGCCAAACCATGTGTTTTTTTTTTTTGGAAATTTGGACTTCATTTTCAGCTTACAACTTTCAGGGGCATCTTGACGACTTGCACCAGTATAAAAATCTGGACCTGCAATATATTTTGAATTTTTATAGCAGTAGGTTTCGTAGTCCATAACAATGCAGTTGTATTTTTTAATTTAGAATTCATACATCTTCCGAATGCGGGATTTCGTTGTAACATTCTACTTTGCGCCTCGGTCTGGCACTGTTTGAGCTGTAGAACATCTCAATAGAGCTTTCCGCTTTACCTTTTGTACGAAAAACTGCAATCTGCGTACGGATTTTGCAACATAACGCGACAAAATCTTCGGAT
>NW_016158309.1:0-104159 GCF_001687245.7 Rhagoletis zephyria | reverse complement strand
ATGCGGGATTTCGTTGTAACATTCTACTTTGCGCCTCGGTCTGGCACTGTTTGAGCTGTAGAACATCTCAATAGAGCTTTCCGCTTTACCTTTTGTACGAAAAACTGCAATCTGCGTACGGATTTTGCAACATAACGCGATAAAATCTTCGGATTTCGCGAAAACGTACCTTCCTTCAGTACCTTCCGACCACTGTTTTTATCACTTTGACCATGCTAACCCCCGCTCCCTGGTTTTCTCGTAACTGCCAGGCCTTATTTGTACCGATTAAAACCCTGCAAACTGTCGAATAGTGCAATCTTAAATTTTTTAGCAATTTTACGTGTACTTAAGGCCGGCTCATTTATAAACTCGTGCAAAATGGTTTGTCTCGTTTCTAACTCGGTTGCCATTTTTAACTCAACTAGGAATCAAATTCATATGAAATTTCTTCTACATCCAACTAAGGTCATGTGGTCAGCTTATGGTATTTGAATTTCAAAATATTGAATTCGCTTTGGGTAAGTTATAAGCTTCCCAAAGTGTCGCAGTTTTTGTGTGTTCACCCTTTAAATTGCTCAAACCTTATTTTGTAGAAACGTTGTTCAAGTAAATATGTGCAAGAAATATTAATGAGCGTTGTTTATTTTGATAGCTTCAGCCTTAAAACGCAAAAAAAAGTAGAAATATTAAAATTTTTTTTATTTTTTTGTACCTTTTATCCATATTTAACAGAACGATCTGGACATCAAAATTAAAACTTAGCTAAAAATTGCGTCGCACGCAACACAAATTATTGGACAATAAATAGCACAAGCATGAGCAAAAAATATCAAAATGATTTTGATTTTAGCGCAATAACTGTCTAATTTAGTACAAACAAGCCCATACACCACACAAACGACCGACGCAAGCCCGATATTGGCCAATTGATTTCTCGAAAGTTTTGCTGAAAAATATTTTTGATTTAGTTTAACATTTGGGAAAGTGCTTTCTACTCATCAAAATTGCAAATTTACCCTCATCAAATTCGCATTGGCCTGCTGCATGCAATTTGCATGTTACCTATATGCATATGTATATAGTATACATACATGCTCTTGTATGCAAAAATAAGTTGCTCCATCTAGGAATAAGCGAAAAGCAAACACACAAGTCCCCACGCACACTTACAGCACATAAATGTAGCAGCAACATCGTCAACAACTCAAATTGACAGACCAAAAAGGCAAAAGTATGTGCAAACACATCCATATGTATGGTACGGAACTCAGAGCAAAAACTCAAGAAAAATGGGGGGAAAAAATGCAGATATTCAGTGCGAGATGCAAATGAAAATGGAAAATGACGAAATGACTGCGAATAAATTAAATTCGTATGAGGTTCATAAAACCGCAATGCGTCAAGGGAGGTGCATCCGTGCGCCTCCCCCTTTCACTATCCTGCCAACAACACACATGCACAATGCATGAATTGCAGCGTTCTATTTACTAGTGTTCGCCCAGCGGTTGAAATTCAACCGCTAAAATTAAGGATAGTTTATGTGAGTTGAGTTGAGCTGAAATAAAATTTGTTGGAATGGGTTAAGTGGAGGGGAGTTTAGCTTAGTACTTAGCATAACATAACATAGAATAGCATTAGATTCAATAACATAACATATGTAGCATAACACATCACAATATAACATCGCACATTNCATATGTATGTGTGTATATTTGAGTCTCAGGCGTATTTTTTCGTGCGTGAGTGTTATGGTCTGATTATCCATACTTCGCATAAATTTCAAACAGTTAGGTGAAAATCTGTTGAATGCATTTTGTATTATGTATTCCATTACCCAGAAATTAGCAGAGCTTGTAAAAAATTAGCGATCTATTGAGTTTAGATTTTGTCTCACGACAAATGGCAATATTTTTACAGAGATGCATGGAAAGCATATTAGGGGAATTCACGAAGGGAAAACGTGGAATTTTCAATATTTTCAAAAGTTTATGCTTTGAAAAGTTTTGAACTAATTTTCAAAGCATGGATATGATTGAAGAGGTAATTAAAAGTGTTTTTATGTAATATTAAAATAATTTTATTTTATTAATTTTTATTTTTTTTCTTAACAATACTCGTAATTAATTATATTAAAAGATATGCACAAGATAAGAAAGAGCATATAAACACCTTTAAGTATATGATTTATAATAATAATTTGATAATATCACTTAATATTAAAATATGATTTTATATGTCAAGAAAAAAGTTCTGCAGGCGAAGATTTCGAAGAAAATATCGCGCTATTTTTTATTAAAAATTTTCATTTTATATTAAAATATAAATACAGTTGTTTTATTTCGCTGTAGGCAGTTGTACTTAAATCTAACTATATAAAATTATATATGCAATGAAAGGTATTTTTATGCTCTTTCTAGTAAATATAACGTTTAGTATATGTAGTTGCTTACGTATTTTTTTAATAAACATACGTATTTTATTTTAATATTTTGACAGATATTCTTTTGAAAATTATGTCGAACTGCAAAGAACTTTGGTGTCGACTTAATTTGGGCTACAAATATACCCCATTAAAACCAGTTAAATGAATTTTTCTGTAAACAAATCTATTTACCTAAAGAAACCAATAATTAGCGGTTCACACACTGTGAATAATCCTATTGCGTCGATGCATAAGCTTGGTGGTAGTACTGATGAATTTGGTTGTATGCGAAGCATAATCAGCCTTAAGGTTTGTAAAGTTTTGTTACGTTTAAGAAGTTGTGCGGAGTTATGCGAAGTATGCATAATCAGACGTTTAGTCTGTATGCGTATGTTCGTGTATGCACATTTGTCGCGTTGCATACTACTTCATCTTAATCAGCATCCATAATTTTGAACAGCATTTTTACTGTAATTTTTGGGTTGAAATTTGTATAAAATATTGCGCATTTGATAAATAATAAAAAAGTGTCGATGTGCTTTTTACACGGCAATTGTTTTTTTATAGCACACGGCCGTACAATTCTACATACATACATATATATGTATGTACGTATTTACATTTACTCTATACTAATGTTGCACCATTTCGTTGCATGTTGCGCTACGCTTTTCTCTTTCTCATACAATTTGTGTATCGTATAAAATTTTCCGCTTTTTGCATAATTTTAATGCGTTGCATTTAAGCCAATTTGGTAGCGTCAAAGTGAATTTAGCGCCAACACAACACCTCGGGGGCATACATATTTGTTGCTCTCGAAATTTCCGTCGGGCATACATACTTATGTTGTTTAAACGAATGCTGGTTTAAACAAAAATCAGTTTACTACTTTTTATTTATTTGTATCAAACAAATATCCATAAAAAGGGCATAAGAAACTTAAATTTTTTTGAACATTATCATTAAATCAATTAAAATCCATAGCTTTGCTCTTAAATTTGTGCAAAGGCCGGATCACATGATGGGCGTATTTGTACAAATTTGTATAAAATTTCATATCGGGCTATAGTCACAAAATGAAAAAAATTAGGCGACATTTTTTTAGCAACCACACAACTGAATTTTTTTTTCGGATTTTTAAATTGGGCAGAATTGATTCGCAAAAAAAGTGCAAATGTTTTCGCAATCCTGGCACACGATTTAGTAATACGGTATTAATATGAGGCGATTTTATAGGCAACTTTTAGTTGAAAGCAACCATCGCCTGGTGTGAATGGCCTTCAACTAATCGCTTCCAATGAAGTTTGGGGGCAGCCAACCTTTTATTCAACTAGTCGCCTCTAATGTTGCCAGTAAAATCGCATTATATCTGAATACATACATATTTGAGAAATCACACAAAAATGAATCACTTTGTCTAAAGCCTCGTTTGGTATCAAAGAGCTTAGATTAGAAGGATAGATCCTTCCCCATTCTGACGCAGATGTTGGTATTGCTCAACGTCATTTTGCATAGCCATATTAGTTTCGCGGAGACACCAAATTCAGACATCGCAGCACTAAGATAACTTATATTCGTCTATTGTGAATATATGGTCTATGGTGGCTTTTCCAGGTCTAAAGCCATACTGATAAGGTCAAATCGGTTTCGTTGACGGTGGACTTCAGTCATTCATACAATACGCTCCATAAGACCTTGGAACCTATGCTTAGAAGACTAATCCCGCGGTAGTTGGCGCGTATGGCGGCATCGCCTTTCTTGTGGATTGGGTAGAGCAAACTTAAATTACAGTCGTCGGGCATGCGTTCATCTGACTATATTCTGCATAAGAGTTAATACATGCAGCTATTCAGCTCTTCGCTAGAGCTCTAAAACTTTCTATGGTACTATCGATAGTATCGAATGGTTCTAAGTTGTTGCGCCATCAAATGGTCATGGGCCTTTATCGATAGTCTTTGTATAATTTTCAGAGTTTCAAACGTTGCACTACGACTGCTTATAGAATCTTAGAATACAAAAAAGCGAAATAAATATTAATAAATATATTTATATTGTTAACATGTTGTCAGGTTACTAAATGTATTTTTATATTTTTAAAATACAAACTGTTTGAAGAAATATGCACATTATTTATATTTATTTATATATGAACTAGGCAACATAGGTTTGCTTATGCATTACTATTTTTTTCCTGTTGGAGCATTGTGATCTGGCGCATTTTTGAAGTAGTGTGATTAGTAAATAAATTTGCAAAAACTAGTTTGAATATCTTTTTGGAACCAGTCTATGGTGCTTGTGATTCTGCCACGATGGAAAAAACAATTTAAATAAGCCAGGGTTAGGGATAACTGTTTTCGGAGCAAATCATTTATTATTGAATTATCGGCGGCACCTACATAGCAACGCATGAAAATGTAAGCTAATTGTATGAATTTTGACTTCTAAGCATAAATGTCAAACTTACGCATACGGATAAGCACTCTATGTATGGAGGTCCCGGCGATCATCTTCCCTCCCTATTATGGTCGAGAGTAGCCCATAATTTTTCGTCGACCCCAGATTTCGCCCGAAAGCTCTTCTCGTGACTTTACATTATTCCGCCGGTTGAACAGCATTCGTGGCCTTCAGGATTGAATCTTCCTTCCAGTTAACTAGCGTCAAAAAGTGGCCGCTCATTAATTCCGCCCTTTCCTCGCTTAAGTGCGGCAGCTGCAGAAACAAACTAATTGGACCTTTACTTAAGTGGTTTCACAACAGGTATTTATCTGCACAGAGTACATACCTATGAGATAAAAATAACTAAGTATAAACGCGAAAATGATGGTCTGACTGTCTGCACTGCTCTGCAAGGCCAAGAAACTCCAACTCTGGAACTAAATTGTTAAACGTGCGATGCTGATGTGTTTGCCCAACATCCCTCATTAAACATGGACAAATTCAAACGGCTCTTTGCAAACACCTAAAGATCATGAAAAGTCTCACATTGGTGACAAGAGATCCTAGGTGAAATTTTACCCCCGAACTTGCCGCGATTCCCCACCTTCACGGCCCATAAGTCTTCTCCCAGGCCTCGATGAAAGATACACAGTTTTCTCCCCTGATGAATGTGTACTTGGCCAATTGGGTGAATATGGTGCGCCGCTCCCGGAGACATTGACCACACCAATCCTGATCCCAATCATGGCATTTGGCACGACGGAGGCTTTGGGGTCCGCTCGTTGATTTAGATTTGTAGTCTCTAACCCGTTTCCCCCACACTCTATAAGTCACTCATTATGCCGTGTTGCATGGACAATGACAACATCCGATGAGGAGGCTCTTGGAGTATTCGAGAGAAAGATTTTGCGAATGATTTACGGGGTTTTATGCGTTGGAAATGGCGAGTACCGCAGACGATGGAATGACGAGCCGTATGAGCTTTACAACGGCATAGACATATTGCAGCGAATTAAAATATAGCGGTTTCGCTGGCTTGGCCATGCCGTTCGAATGGTTTCCATTGCTCCAGCTCTGAAAGTATTCAACTCGGAAGAGGGACGCCCCATTGCGATGGAAATACCAGGAAGAGAGAAGACAATGACTTGGCTTCATTTGGCATTTCCAATTGGCGTCAGTTCGCACAGAAGAGAAACAATTGGCTTGCTTTGTTCAACTCGGCCAAAATCGCTTAGGCGGATACAGCGCCAAATAAGAAGAAAAGAAGAACTCGTTTCCTCACCTCCGTTGATGCAATACTGGTGCCGGCAGGCCTATCAACTAGGCTAATGTTTTTTAGCCTTCTGAGGAAATAAAAAAACCGGAAGTGATGGCCGCAGTTTTTACAGATGCTTCAGCCAGTGTCTGTATCAGTTGAGTTGGAAGCGTTCCGAAAGCTGAACATTTATTTAACAAAAATTTTACTTCGATTGTAATAGATTATATTGGCGATAACAACCTCCATATAACGAGCCTTAGTTAACGAAAAAATCAATATAACAAACTTGTTCTTTTGTCCCCTAAAAAACCGGGTTGTTGCAAAATTTACAGTACCGAAATTCTCATTGATGTAACCTGAAATAATATGAAAACTTTGGGAATATAATGACGCTTAAAGTTGCGCAAAAGCCTTTATATATCTATCGCAGTATCGAATCAAAATCCTCTACATAGAGGATTCTCAATATGGCATTGGTTAGAATCCCTTTAGAAAAAGCATCTACATACCGGATTCTGAATAAGATTTCGGTTAGATAAAAAAAAAGGAAAATATACTTAACTATGCGATTTTTTTTTTAATTTGGCATTTTTGGTTGTTTAGAGGTTTTGATATTCTATAAATATAATTAAACTACAGATATAACAAAGCATTTGCACAACGCCTTCAACTTCGTTATATCGAGGTTTCATCGTGCCCATATGTACATATGTACACATGTTCAAATATATCTTTTAAAGAAAAGAAGACACCAAAATTAACTTATTTAAGCTAAATACTTCAAAGCCAATTGGTATATTCCTAACATACATATATATTCAAATTTCGTTCTCAAATACCAATCACAGTAAATTAAGCACAAAAGCTAGACAAATGAAATATACCAATTGCTCTTCATTCCCCAGGCTACACTCCGCAAATTCAATCAAATTCAACAAATATACAATAATTATAATATCAAAATCAAACAAAAGCAACAATGTACAAAAAGCGCGGGAAAACGAGCCACCTTCAAAAGCAGACAATAGCCAGCAACTTGTAATGGCAAAGTGTTGCCACCAACGTCAACGCAACTACACTTAACAACCTCCAATGGCAACTGGGAATAAACAAGCCACTCATAAAAATGCACAGTGGAATACTTCTGTATGTACAATCATGAAGAGCCGCAGCCGTATCGTTAAACTCACCCAACCGTCGGTGTTCAGCAAGGCATTAAAGAAGATGCATCTCATAGTGTCACCCTCGTCCTTAAGGTTCAACAAGGAAAATTCAGAGTGTATACAAATACATTTCATCAGAACTATTGAATCACTGAATTGGGGGAAGTACTGGCAGATTTGTGAATGTTGTAAAGCAAAGTGAAGTGAAAATTGTAGACACCCAAGGTAACAGATAGGGGAAAGTAAAGGCAGTACTTAAATTTACAATTCTTACTATGTATACAAAGGAAGAAAGGATGGGGAGAGATGACACAGAAACAAAATCCGAAGTAGTGCAACAAAGGCCAAGCACGCGCCAAACAGCGTGCCTAGCAATAGCCGCTGGCTGAACGACTGCGAAGCATATGATTTCTCCCTCCTTTGAATATTTTTTTTTTTTGCCATAGTCCTTATTTTTTATCTCAGGAGTATTGTAGCAGTAGTGTAATTGGCCGCTGCTCGTTGGATAGTTGAGCTTTCAGGCACTGTTGCTATGGCAGTTGCTGCGGCGTGAAAGTCCCCAGTGTATTTGTGTATTCAGAAGCGTTGGCCTGGATGTTTTACCGACAGACTGCTCGTCTTATTTACTTAAATATGCAAATGAAATGGCGAATAAGGGAAAGTAAGCATTTTTATTATATTTAGCTTTAAAGACACATATTTTCTTGCTAGGGACTTATAGATTTTTTGTGAGATTGATTGCAGGTAGAAAATAACTGACGTTTGATTAAATTAAAACTTTATATCTCAAAATAAAGGTGTTTTTGAGAATCTTGTTTTTTAAATTTTGCTGCTATGCAATTTTGATAAAAGTAACTAAAAAGTGTATGAGGTGTCTCAACTAGCCGGAAATATATTAGATATTTCGGGGTCGATTCTGGGTAAGTAGATGTTTATCTTGCTGCAGTATCCCCACCATAGGTGTACTAGAGTCACGCGATTTTGTCGAACTTGTTTAAAATTCAAGACAGTCCAGGTTCAGGCTGCCACTGAGATGTCTCTCTTAATAGAAGAATGGCAAGAGTTGATATTCATGGTCTTACCAGATTCAGTGGGAAATATTACGTGCATAAATGCAAAGTTGTAAACAAATGTATAAGTAAGATTTTAGCCTGAAGCAATATTCAAACCATAATTCCGCCAGAAAATCTTTGGTGTTATGCAGTACTTAGCTAAAGCCCTTCCCTTGCAATGTGTGGTGATTGTTTGGCCCTAAAACTGGTTGCTGAGGATTTCGTAGGAAAGAAGCAGTCGTTAGCAAGTACAAGCAAGTATTGGCGGTCAAATTGGCTGCTGTGCTAGACAAGTTGTTGTAGAGACGAAATCGAATATGAAATTGAATAACCACAATATAATGAGGGGCTTACTTAAAAATGGCCTGAGTAGAATTTTCTGCAATACCTGTCCAAACAGCCTTAAAAATAGCCTCTTATTTTCACAACCGCTTTGGTTGGTTTTACAATATTGAACAGGTTTTTAATCTCAAAACGCCGTTTAGTTTCTTCTGGGCGTTGAGTTTGTAAGGGTTAAACACTAAAAAGCTATGTCGGGGGGATGTTCGAGTATCGAACCGCTTGCGTGGCTATGTGTCACGCTCAGTGAAAATGAGACGATATCAGCAATCCCCGCACAACACTCGGGCTCCGGCTCGAGAACACCGATGAAACTTATCGGCAAGCGCTGACCAGCTAAATGCAGATTTCCTCGGCCCTCCTGGAGATGCCAAGTGGACCATAAACCAATTAGGATTCGAAAGGGTTGCGGTCACCTTGAGCAAGGTGAAGCTGATGTCGTCCTGATCCAAAAGCTGTGACTGACAGTACTAAAGGTTTCTATTTTTTATCCAATTTCAGAAATAGATATATGGCGGTGACCAGGCTGGAGGGTGAGGCTGTGGAGAACTCTGGCTTATCTTGGCGTACTTCAGTGACCATTATTTTTTCCGATCACACGTACATTGAATTTATGTATATTGAACGAAGCGCGTCCTCTTAGCACACCTTACAGACATCTTCGCTTGGCTCTTCCCTATGCGTCGTATAGGAACTTGAATATTTTCGAAACTCTTGAAAGGGCATGTCCACTCAGATTCCCGAAAGTGAGAGGAAACCACCCAGGTGGGCGGCTAACCTCTCCGATTTAAAGTTGTCGAGCAGAAGTGGCTGGTATTTTGAAATGTGGCTTGTTGCGCGGGGGCGGTCAAAGCAGCTCGTTATACTTGCAACGCCAAAGCTATCGCTAGTGGTGTGGGTTCTGACAGATCATTTTGTGATGGGAATTCAAACAGTGGGATTAGAAATCTGAACTGAACTGGGGTGAACTGGGGTTTTTTTTGATAGCGTTTTCCTCATACTAGCTCCTTTGCAATTTGTTGCTGCTTCGTTTGAGTTTATGGGCTGGTTTCATGCCTTTTAAATTAGTTTAGTGTCTACATAAATTTATATTTCAAGTAAGGCTTTCGCTGCATGTGCGGAGGCAAGTCCACAGCCATTTTTCCTGAACTAACCTGTAGCATAGCAACGTATGCAGAACCGCCAGACGTAAATATGTATATACCCTTTGTTGTTTTAAGCAGCTTTTTAGGAGAAAATTATTAAAGTTTAACAGCGTCATTAATCGAACCTGACATTTCTGAATTTAAAAATCCTTTTTCTAGCCATATGTGTATGTATGTATACTGCATGTTTATCTAACAAATAAAAAAGCCTAGAGTGGGCACACCAAATACATAAATATGTCACCTGGAAGAGTTATTTGCGGTGTAACCTTCAGCAATTATATCGCCAATTAAACATTTTTTTTTCACTCAAAATTTATTGCTGATTTCCATACGGCGCGATTCATTAAGAATGCACTCAACTGCAATTTAAGCTTTTATTGCAACAATTAATTTTAATTTTAATTAAAAATGACTCGCAAAAAAAACAAACGAAAAAGATATGAATAAAAAAAAAAACAATAAACAAAGAAGCAATGCTGTCGAATAAAAAATAGTCAAACAAAAAAAAATGGTGAGGAATAATAGAAAGCAAATAAATAAAAGGGGCTCAACATTTCCCATAGAGAAATCGAAGCCATGAGCATAGCAGCAGCAATGCATTCAGCGCTGACGGGCTGACTGCCACACTGACTGTATTAAGCCGCTTCCGCCGCCTCGACTGTGTCTGTGGCTGCCGAGCAGTTGGGGTCATGCCACATTTCACAGGCCCCTTGCCATTTGGCTTAACCGCCGCTCACCGAGCTATCCACCTGTCTGTCTGTCGATGAGCAGCGTTGTCGGTCGGTTGGTTGGTTGGTTGGTTGGTTGGTTGGTTGGTTGGTTGGTTGGTTGGTTGGTTGGTTGGTTGGTTGGTTGGTTGGTTGGTTGGTTGGTTGGTTGGTTGGTTGGTTGGTTGGTTGGTTGGTTGGTTGGTTGGTTGGTTGGTTGGTTGGTTGGTTGGTTGGTTGGTTGGTTGGTTGGTTGGTTGGTTGGTTGGTTGGTTGGTTGGTTGGTTGGTTGGTTGGTTGGTTGGTTGGTTGGTTGGTTGGTTGGTTGGTTGGTTGGTTGGTTGGTTGGTTGGTTGGTTGGTTGGTTGGTTGGTTGGTTGGTTGGTTGGTTGGTTGGTTGGTTGGTTGGTTGGTTGGTTGGTTGGTTGGTTGGTTGGTTGGTTGGTTGGTTGGTTGGTTGGTTGGTTGGTTGGTTGGTTGGTTGGTTGGTTGGTTGGTTGGTTGGTTGGTTGGTTGGTTGGTTGGTTGGTTGGTTGGTTGGTTGGTTGGTTGGTTGGTTGGTTGGTTGGTTGGTTGGTTGGTTGGTTGGTTGGTTGGTTGGTTGGTTGGTTGGTTGGTTGGTTGGTTGTTTGTCTGTCTGTCACACATCCGTTTGGCTGCCAATGATTGTCAATTTGATAGTAGCAGCACGGCCCCGACCACCGCGACACCATTGTTGTAGCGATGAGCGCCAACAGCAAAAATGGCAGCGCCAACAAGCGCGATGAAAGGGTGAAAGGCTGAAAAAGTGCTGCTCAGGAGCTTTCGTGTTCGAAATCATTAAATTCTGAATGCTCGATATTCATCAATGTAGACACGAACACATCTTTATCGGCACGCACACGTTGAACGGATATGTACATATGTTTGAACATGCAGTTATTTTTTGGCATGGCGTAGAGCTTTAAAAATACTTGTTTTTTTTTTTAACTCACCTACAAACAAACACTCAGATACTGTTCTATATAGAAATATTTTAATATTGCATTTGGATGTGCATGCATTTGGGTGTGCATTTACATAGTCAGACGTGATTACCATTGGCATTTTGGCCATTTTATTGCGGAATATTTATTGCAGGCACTGGCGAATATATGACGGTGCGCTACTTAATATACAGACAAATACAAATACATACATATACCCAGCAGACGTTTTATGCCAACGACATCGCTGTTGGTGGCTTGAACTTGCTGCTGTGTATACAAGCCAGTATAAATGTACCTTCATTTACATTTAACATGTGTGGTTTTTTAGAGCATATCTATGCGTACTCTAACCATTCACTTGCACTAGTGCTGTATGCATGTGGCTGTATTAATGTTTCAAACACACAAAAATGCATTCTTACGCGATATGTATCCCCGTATGTAAATGCTACTTTTCTGATATACGTATTTTAATATATGCAAATATTATCGCACATCACGTCCGTTTACTCAAATTTTTATACAAGACTGAAAATATTACAAAAATTCCACTGCTATATAAATAGTATCTAGTTAAATTTATCAAGAAATATACCTAAAACAACAATAACGTACGTTCGCTTGCAGTTCACTAAAATTTGAATTTATTTGTGGAAATTCATGACGTCGTACAGTGTTTCGACTATATGGGGGCAGCTGGAAAAAAGTCATGGTGACAGTTGATAAAAAAAAACCAGTTGGGCTTAGGCTGGGAAAAGTAAAAGTCTTAAACACAAAATTTCAGATCATTTAGTCACTTCCCCTTAACTGGAACGGTACATTTCCAATCACTTTAGTTGCCTTTGGCGTTGAATCCATTAAAGCAAGTTTTTTTAAACCGTAATAAAGCTTTTAAGTAACGTAAAATATTCAGGAGAAGGTATTTATCATTTATCTGGTATTATCCTTTTTTATCAAAAAATTTTCTTTGAAATGTAGATAGTATTAGTAAAAAAAGTGTGAGTGCCGGTAAGTCAGGTCTTGAAATTAGACACGTGTTTTAGAGAGTTTTGAGCAGTTTTCGAATATATAATTTGATCTTTTCGCGTGACTTTGCAAGTATTTGTAATTTTCGATTTTCGGCATCTTTTTGCGTAATTCCGCGAAAATAATTTTTCGAACAATCGAAAAATTACACCAAACATTGGCAGAAAGGAGAATTTTTACACCCACGTAATTTTTTAGTAAACCCTCTGTTTTCTGAGTGGAAAGCAAGAAACAAAAACTAACCGAAATTCCATCACATTTAACTACTGGGCACACAAAAATTTTTGCGAGTCTTGGACGTTATTGTGATCCAATCTTCCCCCATATTTTATATTTCGGGTTTTCAAATTAAAGAAAGTTTACAAACTAGATTTCATGGAAATCGGATAATTATCCCATATTTACGAAATTTCATAATTTTCTATTCCTAAGCAAAGTTACTGCAAAAGTAAAGTTTCAGCGAAATCCATATAATCGAAACACTGTGCGTCGCATGAATTGTTCACACTATTTCACTGATACACATTCATTCTTCATGAATGCATACAACCGATTTCTACTGGGTATACGTACACTAACCCATTGAAACTCATCAGTACGAGTACGAATGAAGTTCGGTTTTGTTGCTTTTGTTGTTTTCGTTTTTTGCCTTCAGCTTTATTATTTAATAGTGTTTCCGTTTAAAAGACTTTTCAGGTTTTTCCAAAACGGTTTAATACTCACCCGTTTTACACACAGGATCGCAATTAAAAATAGATTTACATATGCACAAATGCTTGTTTACTATTGCGGTCGATGAAACGAATGTGTAAAAATATAACGAAGTCAAAAAAAAAATAATTATAACACAAATCTTTTGGATGCCTTTTTGAATGTGGGAAAAATGAATTTAAATATCGTTCAGTGGCTTAAAGCCTTTAAAGGTTTCTATAAATGCTGAGAAAAGTTTGCCAACATAGCTAATCTAGGTTTTTGCATAATTCTGTATGTAACTTAAGTTTAATTTCAATAACGATACATGAATCACCTCCGAGTGAATTTCAACAAACTCACTTTGAATCAAAATGAATGGGGTTGAAATTCTCGGAAGTGAATTGCAGAACCTGCCTAAATATTAAATAAAAAAATAAAAAATTGTGTTCGTAATTGTCCCTATTTACACTTGAGGCCTGCATTGACACGTTTAAACAAGCACAGCTTTCTCCTTCGTCACTCACTATCTCTCATACTTTTTCGCCGGTACCACTCAATTATCGCTCGCTTCGGATGACGCGCATTTCTCTGCTGCAGCTGCACGGCATTTTTCATCATACCAGCTATTCCGGTGTTGGATAGTAGCCAACCGCAGCGAAACGAGTAGATTGGAAGATCGATTGCCACTGCTTATTTATATGAGGTCGATAAGAAGTTTCTTGTTTAAGCAGGGCTTCAGAGTCGATTGCTTAATTTCTCGGATGTCGTTTGTGACTCTAGCACCACGGCTTCAACGGTCTTACCAAGCGCATATCCGTAAGGCGTAGTCCTCTTTCGTGTAGTGGGTCCTCAAAGTTTGGGGTGCAATTAGCCAAGGTTATTTTTCGTTTTCCATTGGATCTGTTTTATACATTCCTGGGTCCAAACCTAGAGCGCAACCCATTTTTAGGAAACTTTTTGAAGATGCTTATTTAAATAGCTAACCGCTTGCTCCACGACAACAGATACTCGCTTGTAGCAGAGGCTAAGGCTCAACAGATGCTGCTGATTTTAGTGGGCCCTTGAAACGAACTCATTAAAGTAGCTCCCCTCTCTTTATCTCTGCCGTGAACCAAGACTTCATACGAATTGGTAACCATATCTCGCGCAAGGGTTGCTCACATTGCCCAGAGTGCGCGAACGGAGACGAAAGAGTGTGGATTGAGTATAGTGGTGCAGCTGTAACTGCATACCGGAAAAACGACTATACGGAATTAATGATTTTTTTTATTGGTATATTAACTCCCCCTTCATTAGATCCTGTCTACCCTTTGAATACTGCTATATATTATTTGGGAGACTAGGAGGCCGGGCGTAACAGCCCTCTTAGTAATATGGTGGTATTTTTTAAAACAGTACATTCCGTGTGCCCGGCTATTCGTAATGGTTCTAAGGCTATGGCTCTCAAAATGTAATACGCCTATATGTAGACAGCAAAATATCCAGCTAATCCAAACCAAAAAGAATTTTTGATAAAAATGCATATTTGCAATCATGACAGCTTAATGTAGGAACAATGCGAAAAAATAAATTTGTAAGAAAAATTTTCGATTTTGTCGCAAGTAATTTAAATTAATTTTTCCACTTGTGCGCTTTTATATATGCCAATCTGATTGATGAGCAGTTTTTGAATATATCTGTGGTCAAGCAATGCTTTAAATTTTTATAAATCTTTTAAATTCTACATAATTTTGTGAGTATAAAATTTTTCGAGTGCTTAATTTAAAAGGGATATTTAAAAGGGACCTAGGAAGCGAACTAAATTATATTTAGGACAAGTAAAACTTTAAATATGCGTGTGATATCTCAAATAGTTCTAGCTGCGAGGAACTGCGAGTTCAGTTTCCATTCTTCCTCTCCTGTGAATTTTATTGAATTTTTATTGAATTGTAGTGGTGTGTACATAAAATAAATAATATGCAATATAAAATGGGAATTGAAGAAGATGTAGATATTAATGACTCGCCAATTTGTTAATCACATTCAACATTCAACCAAAAATGGACGCTCCTCTGGAAGAGGTCCGTTTTCGATGGCAAGAGTCCTGCAGGCCTTAGCTCAGATTTTGTTGTATAAAATGTAGTTAAAATTGAAATTTTCCATGTAAATACATATCGTGCACATAATTTAGTATGCAGGTATTGTAAATGATTTCGTTTTGTAATTTTAAAATGAAGAAATAGGAACTTCTTTACAAATAAAATCAATGTTCCTGTTCATTTTCTCCAAAATTTTGGCCGGTTGTGGACCACTGTAATAATTCTTTATTATCTTCCAGGTTGGAAAATTCTGACACACTCATAATGAGCTCATTTAAGAGTCCGATATGTGGGTGTATCCCTTCCTCCGAAGGTCGACTTATATGAGCTTAAACTCATACATCAAATGAGCCTCAATGTAAGCCATATTGGACTATTGTTGGCCTCATATACGGTTAATTTGGGCTCATTTATGAATCATTTCACACTCTTTTTGAGGCTGTTATCGGCCACATAAGTTGTTACATTCGGACTCCTATTTTTTGTTGTTCTTTGAGTCCAATTGAACGCACTATATTTGCAAAGGCATTTAGCAAATATTCCTTTCAAATAGCAGACACATACTTACGTGCATATACACATTCTAACATGCAATCAATAGCAGCAGCTGCAGTTAAATTTTGTTCATTTTTTGTTTTCTAATTATTTTCAATTTCCGTATAAACAAGTTTAGAGATAAATTTCAAATCTTTATTGATTTTATATTGGCACAAGGTACTTGCTCATAACTTGGATCATATATGAATCCTAAAAGATTCATATAAGAGTAAAAAAAATTTGTTTTTGAAACTCATATTTCTTACCTACCTAGGACTCCTTTCGGATTGATATATTCTGAACGCTCAGAATATATTTGCGGGGGTATTACCTGCATTACCTTTGGTCATTCTTTCAAAGAAACTTTCAATGTACCGACATAACTTTTCTACAGTTTTATTATACATAGTATATATGGAAAGATATGTTATTGTCTTTTTTCAGATAATTGGTATCATAGGTATAGACAAACTTAGTCATGGCCAGATACTCAGTTGAACAACGCGTAAAAGTGATACAAACGTTGATGCCGATTTTTAGAAAAAAAAAAGAAAAAGCCATTATGAGCGATGAGACACATTTTCACCTAAACGGATACGTTAGCAAAAACAACTGCGTCGACTGCAAGCAAAATCTATGCACCCGCAACGAGTCACTGTTTGGTGTGGCTTTGGGGCTGGCGGAGTCATCGGATAGTACTTCATAGAAAACGATGCCGGTAACGCTGTTACGGTGCACGGGACGTCCATCGTGACATGTCAAAAAACTTTTATGGCCTGAGTTAGATGGCATGGACTGGGGTGATATGTAGTGTCAACAAGACGGTGCCATTGGCCACAGAGCACATGAAATAGGGCCGCGAATATATGCTATCTTATTGAATTGCTCTACTTTTCGTTCCAAGTTCTGAATATGCACGAACGTGACTACTAGAGTAAAGACCCTTTAAAGATAGTCCTAAAATTCATTACTAAAAAGCACAAAAAAAAATATTAATGCTGTCTCTGGAATTACCTTATATTATTTGCATTAGCATAATTTTTAAATATCTATGCTAAAATGTTGAAAGTAGAATATTTAGCCAAGCCTTACTGTGTTTCCTTACAACCCTTAAAGTAACCTGTCACCCTTTTCAAATACTCAGAAGATCTTTATATTTTCGTAAACACCAGCAAACATTGAAGACACTACTATGGGGCGATGTGAGGGGATTGTTATGCTGCACTGGGGTTGGGTTTGTCAAAATAATATCTTTCTTGGCTTTCATGTATTATATACATTAGACTGCATCACGAAAAAAGTTGCAGGTTTTCCGCCAGGATTACAAAATCTATTATATTTTAAGACATCCAGAATGGACCGATTTGAAAATACTTAAAAAACTGAATAAAAATATTTAAAAATATTTCCAACGGAATGGTAATAATGAGATTTTTGATGCTGTTTTTTTACTTTTTTCAAAGGGTGATTTACGAAAAACTTAAATAACTGTGCCGAAACTATACTGATTTGGACTTGTGGGATCTCGGTAGAAAGATTTTTTTTTTAAATTTTTTTTAAATATTTTTATGCATTTTTTTTAAGTTGAAACCGTTTGTTCATTTGAGGGGATTTTTTCAAAAAACGTCTTTAAGAAACTATTTTGATTCATAAAAAACTCCATTTTGGAGGTATTTTCAAATCGACCCAGCTCGTTTAAATCTTAATATTTTTCCGAAATATTTTGGTGAACGTCTTAAAATATAATAGATTTTATAATTCCAATGGGAAAACAGTACCGATTTTTTTTTTGCATGGGAAGTGATGCGGTCTAATATACATACATATAAATAAGTTCTTTGATTTTTGGTGGTCTGGTGCCCAGTTGGTGCGTGTCGTATTAATTTCGATATGGTGCAAGTATTGCATATTGCAAGTTGTAGGTCGGTCTATCGGTCGGCTGGTGGGTGTTGCTAACGAAAAAAATTATTTACTTTCTATTTATGCGCTTGAACAAATTATTGCAACAACAAATAAAAGAGAGGAGGTAAAAAAATGTACAGTGAAATGTGGAAAACTTGCAATTGGAGTGAGATGGTGGCTGGAGTTAAGTTGGTAGTGGAAAAAACGATAAGCTTAAACCACCACTGCGATGTTAAACAGTCGCCCACATGGGTGAGAGGATAAACAAACAAAAATAGCAGATATTTGTATTTTCTTTTGAGCCAGGAACACCTTCAACAAAACAAAGCAAGAGGGGAAAGAATTTATTATTGCTATGAGTTGAAAAAATGATACGAATTGATGAACGATAGGGCAGAGATAGACAAGCACGGCTAGATAAGCAAGCAAAATGATGGAAGTAATGGAAGGCAAACAAAAGCAGGCTAAGCCACGAGTGAGCAAATAGAGAAATTAGAGAATACAAAAGTGGGTAGTAAATAATTACATATAGCAAGCATATAGCGTGAGTCTTCCTCCATCATGTTTATATGCGCAAATTGTAGCATTAAACACAAAACATGTGGAGCAGGCGGTGTTGCACACGTGCCGCTTTCGGGCAGTTCTCCATTATTCTGAGGTAAGCGTTTGTGAGGTAATGAGGGTGGTGAGCCCGAGGTGGAGCAGGTGGTGCCATTGATATAATTATATATGTAGGTATGCATGTGGTTAACACATTGCATGGGTAGTGGGGTGGTTTTCTTAATCTCAAAGCATTCATTTCACTTCACTTCATGCCATAATTAATTGCAAAATTTTTTTACCGAATTTCTATATCGACACGTGTTTACGCATGCAAGTTAATTTATTGTGCTCGCAATTAAACCAAAACATATGGGTGTAGTAAATAAGGGTTTACCTGAAAAGCTGCCGGGCGCGAAAAAATGCTTAAGTACTTTGCCTTTTAGGCATACAAATCCTTTAACTTTTAAAAGCTGCCGCTATACGTAGTGGAATTTAAAGAGTTTTTCGAAAAACGCTTCTTGCTTTAACCCTTCGTTAGGCAGACGGGTCTGGTCAGACCTTTTTCTATTTTACCTGTAAAATGGTTCTGTAATATAGCTTATTCACAGTTAACGATTTGTGGTTTTTTGTATTTTGCTAAAATTTGATGAACAAAAAAAAATAAAAGCTCGCGATCCAAAAGACAATAACAGGATAGGAGGTTTTACTGTTAACCGCTAACGGTCTCCGCAATCTACAGCCCACCCAAACGCACTATCAGTACTGCGGAATATGAATATGTTCATGGCCAGAGGCGCTTACATCGCAAAGCATACCTTCTGTGGCTCTCACCTTCATACTTCTAAAGGACGACAACTCTACGCTGCTAACAGAAAGCTGAATTTATTTCCGCTCTCGTCCGGAAAACCTATCTGAATATTGGAAAAAAAAAGCCCGACTTGATAGATCTCTGCATGGCCAAAGGCATTGCACCCTTAGAAGTAACGTCAAGTTCTTGTTTTGACTTGTCTTCTTTTCACTCGCCTGTTTTATGCGTCTCTAATAGCAATTTTGGTGCCAAACCCACAAAATGTACTCTATATAACCGGAAAATGGGGTGCAGTTCCTTTCGATTTATGGTTTCTTCCACCTTACTACACTTTAACGATTATCTCTAGCAAACCGCCTGGATTCAGCATGCAAAAGTGTATCAACCTGTCTGGAAGTAAAGGCGAAAATAAGAGAGAAGCGACTTGCAAGGAAAAGGTGGCCGAAAACTAAGCATCCTGAAGATAGAAAACGATTAAACAAGCTGACAAAAAAAAAAAAAATAAACCCTCAATAAAGAACGGAACTTCCAAATTCAACGTTATCTAAAAAGTATTAATGCATCTGCAATTGCTTAAAATTCCCTGTGGGAAGCAGACGAAAAGTAATAGGCTAAAAGGGATTTAAAAAAGACTAACACATACATATGTAAGCTATTCACACCGCATAACTTTGAACCTCCAACCGAGACAATAAATAAAGTTAACGTCAGCCTGGGTTGTACTCATTAAATAGACCCACCCATAAAAAAATTAGTAAAGCACAAGTAAAAATAGCAATTGAATTACCAGCCAATTGCTACAGAAATTACCCAAAGAGGGTCTCACTTTTTTGACATACTAGCTTAATGCTGTCCTTATTAGGGGCTCTGTACCTCCAAAATTGAAAATGTCACAAATAAAAATTATTCTGAAACCCAGGAAAAGTATCAACCAATTAGATACTATACTCCAAAATCATGGAATTGTGGAAGTTCTCTTCCTTAAAAGGTTACTTCCAATCACAGAATAGCAAAACCTCATAACCAACCATCAATTTGGCTACAGGAAAAAAAGAGCACAATTGAACAACTCCACAACCTTGTTGAAAATACCTAAAAAGGTATTGTACAGCGCCTTCCTCGATATTTCGCAAGCTTTCGATAGTGTTTGGCATTTATATAATTAAAACTACACTTCCAAATAACTAATATATATTTAGTCTGATCTACCTTAAAATTCGCTACTTTTTCATCAAACAGGGTATGGAAGAGTCCCAAAGTCCTTAATGCTTAGCAGGCGTACCCCAAGGAAGCGTTATGGGTCAATCCTATCAGCGGACACTGCTCTTTTATCAGCAGATATTGACCCTAATTTGGCTTCACTCAAACCTCAGAGAGAGGCCTAAATAAGATAGCTCTCCGGTTGAAATATTGGCGAATAAAGACCAATGACTCAGAATCTGTCCAGGTGCTATTAACCGTCAAACGAGATACTTGCCCGGCACGGCAAACTCATTGGTGTATATAGACCCCAAAGCAACAAACTAAATATCTTGGTATATACCTCGATAGAAAGTCAACCTGGAGAGCGCATTTAAATATGTACGTATCGTCGATGTTTTTGCAAAACCGCCGATCTTACGGCACTCAAATTTTAAAGGAGAGCGAAAAAACGGTTTATTCTTTGAAGTCATATGTTGATAGGCGGTATTTTCTCTGGCTATTATTTTACGAATCTTTGGTTTTAATACTATACTCTATACTCTGCTATGTATTACAAAACCTAACTGGACGTCAGGAATTCGGTTGTGGGAAACTGCAGCAAATTCCAGCATAGAAATATTTCAAAGATTTTAATCAAAAACTCTCAAAAATATTGTAAATGCACCTTATTATATCACCACCGAAATCCAAGATAACCCATTAATAACAGAAATTACATCCTGCCGAAACGTTGTCACCCGGCTGAAGAGAAAATCCACAAAAGCTCTTCCTCGTTGAGAATTCAAGTTGATTGCGCGAAAGTATTGGTTATTCTATCTGATGTCAGGTTTTTTTTTTTTAAAGGAATTTGATGTTTCAAATATGTGAATTATTCAAAAAATTATTCTAAAAATTTAGTGTACTTTATCCAAATCGAAAAGAAAATTCTGTAACATTGAAAAAATTTAATTTATTTTTTGTGAATAAGGCAAATGTACATTGAAAACTTAATCCTTGAGAATCCTCGACAGTTTACAGTAGGTATTTTTAAACAAAAAATTTATTTTAAGGACTAGTATATACGCCACCACACAAGGACGAGTTTCGTCTTGCTAACTTTATCAGTTAAGGACAAAAAAAAAATAAAAATTGATATGATAAAGTGGCTAAAAAGTTTTCCGCCTAACGGAGAGTTAAATTACGTTTATTTCTTATTTTTTTCATTGGAAAAAAAAAGTTGTTTGCTTACACAATTATTCACACCCACGCGCACTTGTGAAATTTTAATTGCGTAAAAAGGGGGTTGGGGGTTGGGCGCACCCATTACCCACATCTGCGCACTTACGTAAATACATACATACATAAATATAAGCGCATAAACAATGCGTAAATCGCCTCGGTTTCCGCCAGTTGAAAAGCCACATCTTCCCGCATATGAAGAACGTTCAAACTTAAAGCTATAAGTAATCCTCCGCCGTAAATTTTTTTCGAGTAAGGGTTGTTTTGTAGAAACGTTTACGTGCTGCCTAATCGCGACTTGGCATAAGCACAGCTGTTATCCTTTCAAAAGGCAAAATACCTTTGAGATTTCTTTAAATGTTTTGCTCTCAAACAAAATTCAGGGGATGAATCAAACGATACACCACCAATTGCGATATTTGTAGCGCTCTAAGCAGAAACATTGCGTACTCGCAAATGCGGGGTGGTAAAATATTTAACAACGACAGATGAAGTACAAATGTGAGTAGCATGTGCAAGAAGGAATTTCCTCACATGGGAATAAAGAAAGTAAAGAGTTAGAGGACACGTAAATACAATAATTTGCTTTCAAGGCAAACTACATCCCGTTGATTCAGAATTTTGCGATTAGATTTTCGATTTTTATATCTCTTCTAGTACATCAAATGAGGCTTAATTCAATTCATAGACCTTGTTGCAGAACCATATATGCACATACATAAATGTTTGTAAACGATAAAGGAGTGTAATTGTGCCTTTGGCATATGGCAGAAATTTAAATTGAGTTCAGTAACCTCAGCAGAAGGATTTATTCGAAGTACCGTGGTATTGGAAAACTGTTTTTGACTGAGTGTTTTTTTTAAGCCACTTTTTATACTTTATGAAAACAAAATGCATTTTTGGATGTTTTAAGCAGTGGAAGATGACAGTGTAGATCCGCATTAACTCGTTAATTTGCAATTGTCTCGGGAATTATCTGCGAGATCCAGATTAAGTCCTATAGTTAATGCCCAAAATTAATGCGAATCAGGAAAATTTTCGATGACTATACTGGCCAAAGAGGCCAGTAAGGTAACCGAGTGATGTGAACTGCGTACGACATTCCCACGACAACCGGTTCTACGTAGCAGAATGACTCGGGTTTCACCCGACCAAGGGCTGTTGTTTCGGCGCTCTAACCCCGTTTAGGTCGGCGAAGTATCTTAGAAGTTCTTCGTGCATAGGGCGAAATTTGCTACGAACTCTTCTGCTCAGGGCTGGCATCGAGTCAAACCCAGGGCCAGAAACCTACACCTGCCGTGTATGCCAGATACGACTACACCCCAACTCCACCTCAGTCAAGTGTAATGCTTGCGACGGGTGGAGTCACCTCAGACCACATCATTTGCTCAAATAGAGCAGCCCTCACGGCTAACCCCAGTCCACCTGAGCAGCTCAACACAAACACCACAGCACCACAACACAACAACACAATAGACCACACCACAACCACGACAGACCACACAACAGACACAACCGCACCACCACCACTACGCCGTCGCCAACAACTCCTGGTTCCTGCTACAATCTGGACGGTATGTCAGATCAGGATATGCCGTAACGTGACATCAGTCAAGTGCAACACCTGATTATTAAAAAGATAAAATTAAAATTATATTTTAGGACTCGAACCGTCGACCTTGCGGCTCGATAATTCGCATTATTTATTGCTTTATATCAGAGTACAATTTTGATCCACTGCGCCATTAATCCGGGTATACGTTGACATCTATCTATGATTTTAGAGTATTTCTAAGATGAACACGGCAAAAATTTTTTATTATCGCGTTTTAGATTCTAGCCGAAAAAAATCCTCATTATAAAACTGAAAAGGATACGGATTAGCTATTATTTTTATCGTGTCTTTTCCCCTCTTATTGCTGTAGCGAAGACGCTTACATGATGTCATGGTATACTTCAAAGTAGTATTGCATACTTCCGTAACATATCATGAATGCGACAATGCCGAGATTACCGTACCTACTACGCCCTTGGGTTCTAAATTTTTCTGTTGCCTTCCGTATTTGCCCAGTTATATTGCGTTTCTGTCTGCACCCAAATATAATAGATTTGCCTAACGTAGCTCTATGGCAGACCGATGAATGGCCTGTGCCTACCAAGTCCTGACGAAAATATCTGCCAATTCAGTGATCATGATTCAGCTATGTTCTGGTACCTAAATGAGGTAAGCCCGATTTCTGGATGCGATAAGTATTAAGATGTTAAGGAAATATCACACGATCCTTGAGGATATCTCGGTTGGTTCTATTTGAGAAAAGTACCTTACAATTTTGGATAAAATTATTCCCGGGATGACTTAAGTCCACGAAGCTATTGTGTAGTTATTGTTCAATAACCCTGACACTGGATGGGTGTACTAACTTCCTATGAAAATAGCTTCTACATAGTTAAGTTTTTAATGCACTTTTTTGTTAAGAATTTATGACACTGCAGCAATCGGAAGCCGACTAACTCCGTATGCACATATAATTATTTCCTATCGAATGTACTACTGATTTCTGAAACGGTGCCTATAATTATACACGAATGTCAACCTAATGTATGGAAAATACTAATAAACCAAGGGTTATTATAATTGCATACCACAAACAACAATACAAAGAAATCGAGGGAGAATATGGTGTACATATAATTCTTTTACTAATGTATAGAGAGATGACGCTGATATGCCAAGTGTATTATCATCTAATATGCTGAAACTACTCTAAAAAAAATATCCACAATGAAAACCGTTTAACAACTTCACTACCATTTATAAGAAGCCGCCTACAAAATTCGAATCAAACTTCATCATTTTATATGTGTTCGACAGTCAAAGAAAGCAGGCGTAAATTTCACATCTTAAATTTCGACGAATATTCAAATTGTGGATTTCCGTTCGTAATCCTTAACTTCGGCAACGATCTGCTTTTTTATACAGTATATTCTAGGTATTTAGCGTCTTCCGACTATTTTCAGTTCCTAAACCTGAGACAATAGCTCGGCGGTAAATGTGTTTTTTTTTGCCAAATGAAGAACTCAACACTGAAATAAATATCTACAAATGTATATACATACACAGGACCTCGGGTACATATTTTATTTTAAAGGGATGAAATAATTTTGTTTAGAAGCAAGTTTCCCACATCGCTTGCAAAATTTAATTTAGAACCAACCCGGTTTTCATGTTCGTTTCAACATGTAACATTTCGTTTCTCTGTCGCAAGAATCAATCAACAAAAGGAGTCTATTTTCAGAAAGGCTTAATTCGTGACAAAGAAGAAATATTCAGAAAGTTACTGACTTATCACAATCCCTTGTGTAACGGCACTGTCCGCCTGCCAAACGAAGAGCTATTTTTTCGACTCACTCCATTTCGCATAGCATCATTGCTATAAAGCTGTTGTTGTGCTTATTTTCTTATTTACCCGAGCGCACTTGTGCACAAGGGTATTATAACTTTGTTCACATAACGGTTGTTTGTAACAGGCAAAACGAATCGAGATAGATATAGACAAATGTATACATAAATGATCAGAATGAAAAAAGAAATCGATTAAGCCATGTCTGTCTGTCCGTCCGTCTGTCCGTCTGTCCGTCCGTCCGTGTACACGATAACTCGAGCAAAAATTGAGATATCTCAACGAAATTTGGTATGTAGGTTTCCCTTAATCCAAGGTAGGTTGGTATTGAAAATGGGCGAAATCGGACTGTAACCACGCCCACTTCCCATATAACGGTAATTTCCAGAAATACGAATACTGCGATATTTTAGTAACTACTGAAGATTATTCACTCAAAATTGATATTTACAATAAGTTTTAGACGAAAAATAAGAATATTATAAATTTTTGGAAAATGGGCGTAGCCACGCCCAGTTATGTTTACATGTGTATATCTTGGTAACCGCTGCACCAATTTCTTCCAAACTTGGCACAGTTGTTAACCTTGGTATAACATACGAAATGGCCGAAAATTTTTAAAATAGGACAATAATCCCATATAACGGTAATTTAGAGAAATACGAAATCTTCGATAAATCAGTAATTATTGAAGCTAATTTATTCAAAATTGATGCTTGCAACAATTCGTTACCAAGAAATACGTTTAGGATACAATTTTGAAAAATGGGCGTGGCACCGCCCACTTATGATCACATATATGTATCTCGGTAACCGTTCTACCAATTTGTACCAAACTCGGTGTGGTTATTGTACTTGCCACATAGAAGCAAAACGTTGAAACTTATTGAAATCGAACTAAAATTACGGCCGCTTTTCATATAACAGTAAATTTCAGATATGCTTGAAACTTCAATATTTCGAAATTTAAGGACGCTAATTTACTCAAAATGGATACACCTCGGTTTACCATGTAGCGGTAGCTTTCGGAAAGGTGAAAAACATATATTTAATACTTGCGCCGGGTATTTAATGTTCGGCTCCGCCCGAACTTAGACTTTTTTACTTGTTTTTTTTTAATTTTCTTGGAATTTTTTGCGCACAAGAGCATTTGTCCGTGTGAAACGTGTCGCCGGTGACTGGACTACATCCGTTTCCGGCAGTATGCAAGTTTTTTTGCACTTTCTATTTCTTTTTTTTTCGAAAAGCTTTAGTGCCGGGTTTCTGGCTGCAACCGGTACTTTTTCTAGCTTAACTTAGAGCAGCCACACCGAAACAACAACAATAGCAGAAATAATATCTACAACGGCAGTGGCGCTGACGCCAACTGTGTGTGTAGGTGCAGGCGCACCAGAGCGCTAACAACTACACCCTCACTCTAACACGGACGTAATTTTGCACAAATGTTCTTGGAAAATTGCACACTTTTCCGTTAAATGTTGGTGTTTGCTGTTCCCCTCGCCCACCTGTCACCGGCTATGCGACTAAGTATTGCTGCTCTCCATCGCCGCTGCGCTGCGGCTGCCAATATGCAGCATGAAGTTGTGGTCACGTTTCCACAATTTCTACTTTTAACCAAATGGTGCCTTTTCATAAACAATTTTTTTATTGTTGTTGGTTTTTTTTGTTGTTTTTTTTTTTTTTTTGTTAATTTCGTTAACTTTGCATTTGGCACTACTGCGTTATTGAGTTAAACTTTAGTTGCATTAAAAAATAAATAAAAAATTAGTGTTAGTCGTTTAATTGGTAGCGCAGTGGCCGCAGTAAAGGTGTGTGAGTGGGTGGGTGGTTGGTAAAGAGTTTGCTTGTTGTCATGACAGGATGAGTTGTTCGAGTTTATAACTAAAATATTTGCTGCTGACATTCGCTGTTCTTGCTGTTATTGTTGTTGTTGTTGCCCACGCTACCACCATTGTTGGTGACAGGAAGTTGTAATTTTGTCTGAAATTTCCGATTTTATTGTTTGCCTTTGCGAACGCGCGTCGAGCGTAGTGTTGATATCGAAATTTGCGCATAGTTCGATGAAAAGTGCAGTTGAGTGGAATGAATGCAACGCTATGCAAAGCTTTGCATTGATCCGTTATCCATTGTATGTTTTTATTTTTTTGTTTGCATTTTGCCTAGAAATTCTACACATTTTTATAACTTTGTTCGCATAACGGTTTTCGGCAAAATCCTAAAGGAATATATATAGACATTAGACTGCATCACCAAAAAAAAATTGCGGGTTTTCCGCCGGAATTACAAAATTAAAATTAAGATTTTAGCGAGCTGCTCTGTTTAATAAAAATAGTTTCTTAAAGAACTTTTTGAAAAAAGTCCCCTCAGATGACAAAACAGATTAGGCTTAAAATATCTGCATAAAAGTATTTGAAAATCTTTTCAACGGAATCGTAATAATGACTTTTGACGCTGGTTTTTTTACTTTTTTCAAAGATTGATTTACGAAAAACTTAAATAACTGGGCTAAAACTGTCCTGATTTAGATTTATGGGATCTCGGTCGAAAGGTATTTTCCCACTCTTTTTATTTATGTGCAAAAAAATCATTCGTGTCACAATTTTTTTTCTTTCTTTAAATGCCAACACATCTTAATTGAATTTTGAATGATATTCGTTCATCTTACCTTTCTCTTTCATCCTTTGAATGAGCATATTAGCAAAGAAATAAAAAGGGTGAAAAAATACCTTTCCAATGATACCACACAAGTCTAAATCGGAAAAGTTTGGGTTCAGTTATTCAAGTTTTCTTTATATCAATCTTTGAAAAATTAAAAAAAAAAATTGCATCAAAAATCTCATTACGATTCCGTTCAATTTTTATTTTTTTTTTATTTTTATGTACATTTTTTAAGCCTAAACCGTTTTGTAATTTGAGGGAACTTTTTCAAAAATCATCTTTAAGAAACTATTTTTATTTATGAAAAACTCCATGTTTGGAGGTATTTTGAACTCGGTCCAGCTCGCTTTAATGTTAATAATTTTCCGAAATATTTTGGTGGACGTCTTAAAATATTTTAGATTTAATAATTCCAATGGAAAAATAGTACCGATTTTTTTTTTTATGGGGAGTGATGCAGTCTAATGTCCAGTCGATGGTCCTGTGCAATAGCGACACAATTCAAAATTCAAAAAGTAAAAACCCTTATTACTACTAAGTGGCGCATATCTCTAATCTTTCTCGAACTCATGTCTAATCTTTAGGACATCTTTTAGCAATCCTTACTGCTTTAGTAAGGATTGGAAACGGATTAGACAAGGATAAGGACAAGAGCCACTTAACTGTAGTAACAGTTTTTATTTTTTGATTTTTTCATTGTGTCGTTATTGCAGATATATGTATATGTAAATACCAAAATACTCTGAGGGAAAAGAGAAATTGATTAAGCCATTTATATCTGTTCGTCCAGTTTGGTTCGTAGGTTGCTGCTTAGTCAAGGTAAGTTGGTATTGAAAATTTAGAAAATCGGACAATAACCACGCCTACTTCCCAAGTAACGGTAGTTTGCAGTTATCAACTCAGTTAGATGCGAAGACCAAAAATAAGTTTAAAAGTTTAAAGCTTTGATAAAAATTCGTTAAATTTTGTCTAATTTTGTATTAGGTTTGATGCATTGATTTAAAGAGATTGGTTAGTTCACAGCTTTCCATCTGCCATTTCCTATGTGCAACTCTTCGACCATGTGTATAATCTTATGATATATGCATACAAACATATGACTCCACTACCGCATATATGCACTGCTTCATGGTGTTGCATGACAGCAGAAAATGGCATAATTGTAAGCTGTCATGTCACACTTCAAATGCAATGAGACAAAAATTGAAATTTATGTACATTTTTGGTTTTCGGTATACCACCAACCAACTCACGCTAAATCCATTCTTGCAGACATACGAAAGGACGTACGCAGAAACATACACTGAGCCAAAAGTACAATGGTTTTTTCAACCGAGTTATTGCTTGGTTTTTTCATGGTTAATACACCGATTGTTAAAAATGTGATTCAAGTTGAACATTAGAAAACCAATTCATATGCCTGGCTGTAGTTGAATGTGCAGAAGTGCTTGCTGCTATTTGTTGGCTTCCAGAAGGGCCGAGTATGAATGCCGTCAGCGGCAACACATAATTTTAATTTTTTTCTATTTTTTAGTTTTTCTTTATTACGAAAAAGTATGTGTGAAGTGCAGAACCAAATTAAACGACGAAGAAAGTAGATTCACATTCAACATTTAAAAAACAATTTATAAAGCGGCTGTAGGTGAGTGTGTAGAGATGCCTGCTTTTATTTACAAATCCCGTAAGAGGTAACGTGGTAAAATGATTATAAAAATTGTTGTTTTGTATCTTCGAATTATGAAAAAGCATCAAGTTTGAATTTGGTAATATTAACCAATTTTTGGTTGATTTTTCTCTCAGTGTATATACTTACCCGGCAGAAAAAAAATTATTAATTAATAAAAAATTACAAGCTTGGAGATAATTTTTTGTGGGATTTCTACAAAATATACAACTTGTAGGTAGCTATTGTAAGCTAACTTGAGACTAGTTGAGAAGTAATTCAGAGTAATGCAGACGTAATAGGGAGATTGTTTTCTTTAAACAACATTTTTTTTTTAATACACTCTCCTTCTGCACTTCACAAATAGTTTTTCGAATTGAGAACAAATAAAAGGAAGATCGACATTTCATATTATCATTTTGAAGTTATGTCTGACGGAGTTCGAATATTGGACCACCTACAGCAGAATATGTTAACAAATATTAAATGTAATAAAATAAAGTAAATATATAAAATTGTTAAGAAAACAAAATAAAAAATATTTTGTTATCAATTTAAAACTGTCACTGACTTGTATTTTTAAAATCATACTTAAAGTCATTTGTATATATCGTAGTAAACTTTGTTTCTACAACACCTTCTTAACTGCAAAAAATTATAATTATATACGTATGATTTAAAAAATAAAAAAATAAATAGATGACTTTAACAAATAAAAGTCTTCAATAACTGTTTTCTAAGACATATAATATAAAAATCAAAAATAACTGTTATTTAAACATTATTTAAATAAAAATCAAAAACAATTGTTATTTTGGATTTGTAAAATAAATATCAAAAATACTTAATTGTTTTTTTTTAAACTTTGCATAAAAATTACAAACAAAAATTTATTTTCAAATTTGATTCTCGGTGAAAAAAAGAAATCGATTGGTATGTATCACTTACACTCAAAAAAAAGTTGTCATAAGAGCGATTTCAAGTATCAATTTGACATTTACCCACATAAGTTTCACCCCTCTATCGAAAAATATGGCGTTAAGTACTTTGTTTTAAATTTTAAAATTTTTTTATTCGTATAAAGCAAACGTCTTTTACATTATGGTACATTTAATTATATTATTAATTTGTAGGATGTTTTCTTGAATACCAACTTCATACCATTGGTAGTGCTCATTAAAACATTTTATATTATAACACTCACTTAAAATATAGATTTCATTGCGATGACTTAAGAGAATATGTTTGATTTTGTGTAAAGTTAATACACTTGTTGTAAGAGTTAAGAAGTAATCTCTTTTATAAATCAATCCATTGTATATTAATTTTTCAATTATCATATTTTGAAAATTTTCATTTAAATTTGATAGTGCATATGCAAAATTTCGGTTTAAGCGGCTTCTTGAACAAAAGAATAGATATACTCTTCGTTATGCTTTTGTATAAGAATCGATAGGTTATTTATAATACTAGCGTCAAATTTACTTTGGAGTAATATGTCAACTATTTTTACCATATTAATAACGTGTTTCCAGGCACTAAATCGCCAGTTATTAATGTAATAAAATGCACTAAAGTCATAATTTCACGCGCAGATGTTTTAGTCGAAAAATGTTTAAGCTGTTGCAAGTTAAAATGAATCGATTTGTTTCCTATTTCTGTTTCACCATAGTCAAACATATTTTTCCGGTAATTGAAATTTTCTAATGTAAACAATTTTTCAGTCAAAATAAAATGCAAGAGAATTTCACAAATATTGTACCTACAAACACCTTCACACCAGTCATGCATAATGTCTACAGCAAAATTATCNAAATAAAAAAATAAATAGATGACTTTAACAAATAAAAGTCTTCAATAACTGTTTTCTAAGACATATAATATAAAAATCAAAAATAACTGTTATTTAAACATTATTTAAATAAAAATCAAAAACAATTGTTATTTTGGATTTGTAAAATAAATATCAAAAATACTTAATTGTTTTTTTTTAAACTTTGCATAAAAATTACAAACAAAAATTTATTTTCAAATTTGATTCTCGGTGAAAAAAAGAAATCGATTGGTATGTATCACTTACACTCAAAAAAAAGTTGTCATAAGAGCGATTTCAAGTATCAATTTGACATTTACCCACATAAGTTTCACCCCTCTATCGAAAAATATGGCGTTAAGTACTTTGTTTTAAATTTTAAAATTTTTTTATTCGTATAAAGCAAACGTCTTTTACATTATGGTACATTTAATTATATTATTAATTTGTAGGATGTTTTCTTGAATACCAACTTCATACCATTGGTAGTGCTCATTAAAACATTTTATATTATAACACTCACTTAAAATATAGATTTCATTGCGATGACTTAAGAGAATATGTTTGATTTTGTGTAAAGTTAATACACTTGTTGTAAGAGTTAAGAAGTAATCTCTTTTATAAATCAATCCATTGTATATTAATTTTTCAATTATCATATTTTGAAAATTTTCATTTAAATTTGATAGTGCATATGCAAAATTTCGGTTTAAGCGGCTTCTTGAACAAAAGAATAGATATACTCTTCGTTATGCTTTTGTATAAGAATCGATAGGTTATTTATAATACTAGCGTCAAATTTACTTTGGAGTAATATGTCAACTATTTTTACCATATTAATAACGTGTTTCCAGGCACTAAATCGCCAGTTATTAATGTAATAAAATGCACTAAAGTCATAATTTCACGCGCAGATGTTTTAGTCGAAAAATGTTTAAGCTGTTGCAAGTTAAAATGAATCGATTTGTTTCCTATTTCTGTTTCACCATAGTCAAACATATTTTTCCGGTAATTGAAATTTTCTAATGTAAACAATTTTTCAGTCAAAATAAAATGCAAGAGAATTTCACAAATATTGTACCTACAAACACCTTCACACCAGTCATGCATAATGTCTACAGCAAAATTATCTGTGACATGAAAATGCTTCAATCGATTAAATAAACAGTTCGATTTAATACCTGTTAACTCAACATTATTTTGCAAAACCGAATTTTCATAGTTTTCTACGCCTCTGGAATATTGAGGTTGAGCTAAACTATCTATTGCCATGTCCTCTTTCGAACGCATACAAAAGCGACAATACAAATTTGAGTTAAAGGATGTGGTAAATCCAACTATATCGTATATATATTTTTAAATTACCTTTTGATTCTATAATTCTGAAAGATATTTTAATTCTTTATCTTTTCGTATATTAACCACAGCAAATAGTCAAGTAATAACGAAAATATTGGTCACAATTAGAGGTTCACGTTTTACGGCTCTATACTACACGCGGCAACGAGCGACAAATAATAGCGATCGTCTTATGCACGAGCAGCGCTCTTCGAATTTTCGAACATACATTCGTGAATAATGATACGTTTACAGTTTAGTTTCAATTTGATACTGTCGGTTATGACAGTTCGATATTTTTGAAGATAGAATTGATCTATTTATTTTACAAATTAATAGGCTAAATAGAAATCGAATACTTTTTATGATAAATTTAATATATTTTTTAAATTTGATATTGTTAGGGGTAAAACTTATATTTTTCCTCATAAAATTAATAACCAAAACACAAATCTAATATTTTTCAAAATACTTTTTATATTATTTATGGCTATATTGACACCAGCAAAATGATACTGTTTAAAGTTTCACTTTAACACAACGTGTATTAAACTAATATTGATACTTTTTTTTTGAGTGCAGTTGTAGAACATTTCCTTCATAGTGAATTTTTCAATGGCTTTTATGTTCGGTCCCTGCTTTAAAGTTATAAAACAACCTGGTCTAGCCTGCAATCGGAAATAAAATAGTGTAAATGTCGTCTTTAGGTGGTAAGAATTAATTTCACATTTACAATATTTCTGTTCGTTAGCTAAAACTCAAATACATATTGCATCAGTGCACAAACTTCTTTTATGTAGAGTAACATTTAACTATTTATTGCTTTAATGCTTTTATTTGAAAATCACTTACTCTACCTTTACTTCTTTGCTCAAAGAGCTGCGAACGTAAAAGCAATCTTGTCATAAATAAAATATTTTCATTTCTTCAAGAAAGTAGATTGCTTGGTAAGCGAGCAGCATATTTGTGTACATAAATCAAAATTACCAGTAAATCACTGTTTTCTTCTAAAATACCACTGCGTTTGTGTATATTAATGTACATATTTATGTATGTAGTATGCACTTTCACTTGAACTATGTACAACCTGAGTAGCTCAGCGCACGCACATTAATAAGCCCACAAGGAAAATAATCAAAAAATCCAAATTTATTTTCATATGGTCTGACACGGTGTGGACTGCAGAAGAAATGGCTAGAGGAACAAATCTAGTTGGAAGTGTCTCTTCAGTGCAATAAGTACGCCACTATTGCCTTTGCTAAAGAGAAACTGCAAATTTGAGTTCTCTAAGGCTGAGTGATGGCTTCATCACAATACCGAGACCGGGCTAATACGTTGTTAAATTTTTACTGATTGCCTCAATACTGATACAGGGTCAGAAACTGTGATCTAGATATATCGATGGTAAGTGGTAAAATCCTCAATTCTCACTTGGGAAATATGCCTCGGTATTCTAAGCAAAAACATTTGCAAAGCTTGGCGATGATCTACATGTAGTGTCAGACAAGGCACTCAAGGCATTCTCTAAATCCATCCAGACTAGTTCCGCAATACTGGTCGCGACTGAATTATATTGAAAAATATACGAACATATTTTACTCTGCGTTCCGGGTCACTAGGGAGTACCACTTTGTTAGAGAGGGCTCAAAGCAGGTATTTCTTGCTCTTTAAATAACTATAGCAACGACGCACAGTGGGAGAGCCTCATACAAATTAAGGAAAAAAGTACTAATTGTACTACGATTTTATTGTAATTTATTATCTGAGTTTTTTTTGAAAGGTGAAACATCGCACCGATTTTAATGAAATTGGATTTGTATCTTATTTCTAGAGAAATTTTGTTCAAAAAATTTTTAAAATCGGCCCACTGACACACACCCAGGAGTCATAAAAAATCATTTATAAAAATGAAACTTTATTGAGTTCATATAAAATCTACCATGTAATGTAGTAGGCTCTTGCGCCGCAGTCTACTGCTACTCGGGAGGTCCATGGTCAAATTTCTGGTCAAATATGATATATTTTCCATCCCCAAACAGCCTGGATATAAAATTAAGACTATTTATGGGTTTCCCTTAAGGCTTGGTATTCACCTCTTAAGAAAACGGTCAAGAAAAAAATTGCCATTATTTCATATGTATGAATAGTAGTGTCCAAGGAATTTTGACATCTGATATTTCACAGCCTGCTGTCCCACTCTGTTCTGTTCTGTTTCTGTTGCAAACATGGGTTTTATTGTGCACTTTTTTCACAAAAAACTTTGGGAAACCGGAGTAGAAGGCGTGTAAAATTTCTTACGAACTGCGTACTGCCTAAAGGAAATTTTATACAAGACAATTTCTTCGCCATTTCTTAAGCAATTTTTATATAGAGTTTTTGCTTTTCTTGCGAACTTTGAAATCTCCGAAAAACTCTAAACTTTCATTGAGGTAAAGATTTTTCGCAAATGAAATATCCGGTTTTTTCGATCACAAAGTCTGGTTTATTCGATATACGAAAAATCAAGATTTCAATTAAGCCGCCGAAAGGTTTAAAAAAGCGGCGGTAACCGGTTTGGAAAGACAGAGTAAATCACTCTTGTCCTGTCTTTGAAAGATGAGCACAAGGCTAGCGGGTTCTAGCAGCTGAAACTTATTTCAATAGTTTACACAGGGATTAATGAACGTTGTAATCCCAATAGCTCCTCGGCGCAATTAGTTTTAGAGTCCATTGAAAATGCTTTAAAATATTAAAATATTCTCAACTAGACTTTAAGTACATAATGAAAACTCTTAGGGGGCAATGCTTGTACACTATTGAACTTGGCATCAAAAATGAAAACAAGTTCAACTAAACTCGATCAGTTAATTACCATTGTTGAGTCCGTGAAATTATTGTTTGAGTTTTACGTAAAAGTACGATTCATACAACACGCACATAATGTGCCCCTTGAACACTACTGGTGCAATTTTTTAACGAAAAAAAAACCTGTTAATAGTCATTTCTAGAGTCGCGCCAACCTAGTGGCTATTTGGAAATATTTCGAAACTTGGATTTCTGCCCCCATCAGACCACTGATCGACGCGCTGGACAAACAAATAACATACATTTGATTTTGAAGTACATATGTATCTTACAAATGGATGTGCGCAACATTCCTGCTGGGATACTTAGTTTTTCAAACAATATGTGTAACAATAATATGTAAGCTTAAATTTCGTATTTCTCTTTTGCTAAAGTGCTCCAATTTAGTGTAAAAGTGGCAATTCGTGTAGTTATTAAAGCGATGACATGTGCGTGTGTTTGTATGTGTGCACAAGGAATTCATAATTTATTGTAACACATTTTCAGATAAGTACATACGCTTGTTATATATTTTTGAGCGTAGCTAAGTTAATTGAAGTTATTTAAATTTTTGATTTTCTGAATTTCGCTTGAATAAAAATTAAATAACGAAGTACATAAAGGGAAAAAATTTTGAAGTCATACATACATCCGTCTAGGGGTGAATGGGAGAGGTGCGACTTCTGGAATAGAGGTACCAATAACATATTCTCGGGTTGGTCGAAGTTAGGCGGCAAATTTGGATGGAGAGTTTCTGTCAGGAACACTCCGTAACCGCTGGTTTAGGCTGCCTAGTTTTTGTGCCGCTATTAAAGAGAAAGCCAACTAGTGTATATACTATCGATTAGGAAGGTTAACACCTACTCTGATAGCCAGGCGGAAATCAGGGCTCTAATTTCACTTATGGTACTAGCCTTAGCTATATCTCAATTTCTTCGGATTACTTCGAAATCAAGCTGATTTGGGTACTAGGACTTAGTGAAACTGCAGGAAACTGCATGTCTCATGAATTCGCTAGGGTTTCTTCCGCTATCTGTGAGCTGCCCTGAACAGATGGTCTTTTAGTCGGCCCAGCGAGCGCTGAGTGAAAAACCCGACATGCAAAAATGCAAAGTCCTTCTGCAGGAATTTCTACAGCTGCTTAGAGCTTCTCTGCTGCCCTGATTTCGCTAAACTAAGATTTAAACATCCATTTACGTATTTCATTAGCTCTACCGAGGAGCCCTCGGGTGTTGTTATCCTGGATAAACATAATATGTGGTAACACGATGCATATTGAAAGAAATATCTAGGTGAGAACCTCGCGAGCCTGCCGCTTAATCTATCCTTCTCAATTATTACGCCGGCACAAAAAAAAAGTGGTGTCCGCTTTTAACCAGATCCACCCACCGATATGTATTTCGATCCGCTGAATACGAATCTGAGGTCCGTTTGACTCGTACGCTCACCAAATTTTGAGTAAATTGCGAAAATCGCGAATTGCCAGTATCATTGTAATTTTTGTTTTTTATTATTTGATACTAAATACTACCATGACCAACAAATTTATCAACTTCACTCGCTTCTGAAGTTACGCCAGCTCTTTATCCCAAGTGCAGACTACAAAAGCCCTATTACAGAAAAAATCTTACACAATACGTCATTCACATTTCTTCGGCCTTAGATATTTATCGATTTCTTTCTCTATATTCTCTGTTTTCTCATCAAGTTGTCAAGGCGTTTCTGAGTAAATGATGAGAAATTTTTTTATCTGACTTTTACTGCTCTAAGCCCAACGGTCTTTTTATTCAACTGTCACCTTGACCTTTTCCACCTGCCTTCCTATATGTCGTCGAAACACTGCGTGACGCAGTATACTTTTTTTCAAGGTTGCAAGCTCGACTCCTTCTTTAAGTACAATTGATAAGGCACCATCTGGACGGGGAAATTTGAAGCTGTCAGAGTATCCAGTAACATATATTATAGCATCTTTACTCATCACAGTTCTAGAAACCAACCAGTTGTACCTAGAAACAGTGTTTCCCCCCGAAGAAAAGAAAGGGTTTCTAACCTTGTCTCCTTAAAGGAACCATCAGCCCTCTTGAGCGAACACTGTATTGAGGTTTGGTGCTTTTTAAGAACTTTTACCAACCTAGCTGTTTGACCAAAGGTCTAAATACGACTTGAATACTCTTGGAAGGAATTCCTTTTCTCAGAGCGAATAAGGTGGTTGTACTATATTTGCGTGCAGTGTTTGCGTGCCCAGTCCATTGCATTTTTAGTTTTGCCCCTCAGCTTCTGAAATCACGATCAACAGTAGTATACCTAATGGGAGGAGGCGGCGGATAAGCCTTAACCAAACTTACACGAATGACAGCTATTAAACCAACCCCGTCTTCATAAAAACCTGAGTGGAACGCATCCTAGGTGGCGCGGAAGTAGAGCGCTGGAACTCCTTCCTAAACCAAAACCAATCCGCCCTTTTCCAACTTCGATTTGGCGCCAAGAATAAGTTCGTTATACCTATGATCCAAAAGTGAAAACTTCACTCCTCCCATTATTATCCTAAAAGCTCAATTTCGGAAGCACCAAATCATGACAGCAGAACTATATAAGTTTAGTAACCTTGAACTTAGGTTAAACTTTAATACCTTTTCTGGGCTTGAACAGCATTTTAGTTGTACATAGATATATAGTATATAAGTCTCCAGCCTTGATTTCTTTTCCGAGATATCCACAATCTAGAGGTTTCAGGGTTTTTACTCGATCATGATAGCTTGATGTTCAGTGCGGATGTTGTGCTTACTGACTCGATATCTCGTTTGCCTTGCCAATGACTTCCTACTTTTTATTCGCTCTTCACTGTTTATGCTTCCAATTTCTATAAAAGGAATAAAAGGAATACATATGTATGTATGCTTGTATTTATATGTATGCACAATTGAAGGCGTTTTCTTATTCCCTTTCATAACTAGGTAAATAAGCGTAAAGCGGCTTTGACATAATAAACGAATCACCGCAGGAAGCCAGGAAAATTTACCTTTAAATTGACAAATACAAACACTAAGTCGGAATTGACAAAAGCAACAACTCAATTAAGAATCGAAATATGTACATACATACTCAATATGAAAATTCTCAGAAAAATACAGAAATCTGCGCTATTGAGTTGAGTTGAGTGACGCAATCAGAAACATTCATTAGGGGTATTCTCTGAGTCTTGCAAAGCCCTTGCAAGGTGCACGGATTGCACGGTTTGCAAAGCTGTCCCATACGAAAACCGGTTTTTTCCGTGCAATCCGTACAATCTGTGCACCGTGCAAGGGCTTTGCAAGACTCAGAGAATACCCCTATTGTTAAATATGCACATATGAGTACATGTAAATCTAGGTACATACGAGTACTAAGAACCAACTCGTGATTGCATTATTTAATACGTACATATGTAAAAACCAAAACCACGTTCACATGGAAATGAAGAAAATCCTCGAATACACAAAATAAGCGCAAAGACGGCAAAAACAAACTAAGTAAATATAAAACATCAAATGAAAAGTAGACAAAAACGAATGAAAAATACGCAAAATAAAAGAGACAAGCACAAACCAAAGTAAACAGCAGCGGCAGCAAGAAGAAGCGAATCTTAAAATGGTGCAGACCGCAAAACAAAAGACAAAAAACAAATTCGACAACGCCATAATAAGTTAGAATAACACCTCTGAGCCACCGTTATTACCCACCTCTACGGACAGCTGCGCCGACTTATTGCCCCCTGTGACAAAAAGCTGGAAATACATACTTCTGCTTGGTCAGCAGCATAGTCGTAGCTGCTGAGTAGGTATGAGCGCCGAAGGTCCTTTTAAAGATTGTCAATATTTAACACAATGTTTGGACACCTGAAAATATGCTACAAACGACAAGTGCGCAATTTCTATGTGCATGTGTGTGTGTGTGTGTGTGCATTTAGAAATCACTCATGGATTGCAATTGAGTATGAAGGACTGAAAATATTTTCACTACAAGCACCCTGTGTCGGCATATATCGCACAAAACTGGCGAAATGCTGCGAACAAAAGGAAAAGTGCGGCGGTAGCTGTGCGAAAAAGCAAAGCAGAGCAAGAAATTTGTTTCGTGATGAAAAATAATTCATTAAGTTTTTTATCCGCGTAAGCTCTCGTGAGTATTTCTCAGATTTGAAGACGAACCGAGAGCGTTAAAGTAAGCAATAGAAAGAGAGTAGAATTTTCAAGTGAGTAGGCGCATTCGTTAAGTGTGGAGACTTTACCAAACTGGTTGCGAGAGCGCGCAAATTACTATTGCTGAGTCAAACTCAAATATTGCATTGGAAGCAAGAGAAATTTTCGTACAGTAAATAAACATGTTGCTGCAACATGCTGCGCAACCAAGCTAAGGTACATACAAATTAGGAACCTAATAAATACATATTGAGAAACATAGGAGCAATAGGGAGGAATAGATTTGTATGGGATTTCGTTAGCGTATTAATATATAGATGACAAAATTTATGTGCATGCATAGATAAATATGTATATCGTACCCCATCTTGAAAAGTGACACAATTAAAAAATTTCGCGTTTCTTGAAATTATGCGTTTAAAGTGTACACAGACCCTTTATTTACCGTTCAGCTAAAATTGGAACACATTTTTGTTATAATTTGTTGAAAAAACCTAAGGTAAAGTGTTTATTGCCCATATGCGTTTAGCATGCGCTACGGAATAGTTTTTCTTATTTTCTGACAAACGTGTAATTTTGAGTTGTGTAACTTTCGAAGATCGTGTGCGATATGTATGTAAGTGCTAGCGTGACTGTGTAAATATTTTGTGGTCGTCGCGAAATGTCCCTTTTGATCAATATTCTGTTTATTTTTGTTTTTAGTTTTTGTATATTTAAGCTCCAATTGCCCTTGGAGAGGGGTTGTGTTATTTACACTCACATATTTGCTTTACTTTGGTAAACTCTATGTGCTTTAATATACATGCACCGATTATTTTAACACACATTTACTTTTGTACTCAACGCTTACCCATATGTAAACATTAGTCTGCATATGGGTAAATAGAACTGATTCCTTTGACTTAGAAATTGATGTCCGATTTTTTGCAAGTAAAAAGATTCGTTTTGTTATGATTTTTTTTAGTGGTAATATTGACTTATATAACAAAAGTTTAACAATTTAGTTGTGAAAGTCCAGTTTATTTTTCTTTTACTTTTATTAAACTTAAGTAGGTTGGACTTAAAAGTAGATAGCTAGAGCAAAGAACAGAACTACCTTAAATTTTTGTACGAGAAAATAAACACAGAGGTTTGATTCCTAGTAAAGTTAGTTAAAGGGAATTCGGCCTAAGTAGGCTCATTTTCTCTTTCTGCTTTTTAGATATATTTCCGATGACATAATAATAATATGATTTTGGCGGTTTTCTTTTGCAAAGTGTTTGGCTGAGCTTCTCCTTAAAATTGCGCTGTGCGTATTTATGTATTTCTACGAATGGAGAGACCTAAAGTTATAAGCCGAACGGCAAATGGATTGTATGAGAGAGAAGTCGTTTTCAAGGCAGAAATGCACTCGGCTTGGCAATGTCTGTTTGCAAAACACCTTTTTTGATTTAAATGTTGTTCGGACAAGGTATCGAACGCAGGCTCTGCGGAGTGGTAATATTCACCTCCAAACACTCAGCAACAGCGGATGGCGCAGCCAATTTAGATGGAAAAGAGGACCTGGAACAAACAGCTGATTGCTAATTGTTCAATAAAAATTATATTAAGATAAATATTAATCGATTTTATTAAAATAAATATTTTTCGAGTCATCTATAATTATTATTTTGCGCTCATAATTATTATGAAAAGACTTTTATAATATAAGTCTTAAAATAAACGTCTTTGAAGACTTAAACATTTTTTTCTCAATGATAATTATTATGAAGGGACTTTTATAATATAAGTCTCAAAACAAAAATCTCTGAAGACTTAAAAATATTTGTCTCGCTGATAATTATTATGAAAAGACTTCTATTATATAAGTCTTAAAATAATGGTTATCGATGATTTGAAAAAAATTATCTCACACTTAATTATTATCAAAGGACTTTTATAATTCTTATGAAAATTTGGATGACTTTTTTTAAAACTCCACCATGAAATGATTATTATTCTGGGTCTCTGCCATAAACATATCTGAAAGTCGAAACTGAACATACCCAGCATGGTTGCATTTAAAAATTTATTCAAGTAGAACTCAGTTAAGCACTAATCAAGCAATTAATAATTGAAATTTTGTATGGTAAATCGAGCTCAATTAGCGCCTTAATCGAAAAAATTTAGCTAATTGCTGGACTAACTGCCTGGCTAAAAAAAGTATAATGTCAGTAAATTTAAGATGACCAAAAATCGAACATTTTTGCGCACTTTTGATATATCAGTTTACGCGAAAAGATTTTGAGCAAAGAATTACTACGCTCATTTCGAAAGGCAGCAACTATGTACATACATACATATCGAGCCCTAACTGCCAAAATTATGGACTAGGCGAAATTTTTTTCAAACTTTTCTTTTTGATGCAGAAATGTACCTAGATCATCTAGTTAACATAAATACCACAAGCGTTTTTTTTTGTGACATGGAAATTGAGTCCATTGGGTCGTTCAACCTCAGCTTGGTGTAATTATAAAAAAAAAATTATTGATATTCAGATTTTTTTAGGCCACGGAACATAGTTCTTTTTCCCATAGGCGAAATGAAAACAAAATAAGAGGCTTAGAATGCATTTTTGTAAAGCTCACATAGTACCTTTAATAGATTTGTAAGTTTTATTTACCAACTCTTCTTTTTGTTAACAGTAGATGCCGCTAAAGTCAGACTATTTTTGACCTAAAACTGTTGAACCGAGATACTACTTTTACTGTGCTACAAAAAAATTTTAAAAAATTTAGTTTTCGGTGTATTGATTTGAAACCCTAGTTTTGTTTACTACTATACGAACAAAAAATAGAAATAATTTTTGTAAATGTTTCTTATGGAAAAGTTTGTGCTATCGAAAACTCTTGAGATGTTTTTATTGGAATTCCTAAAATTGTTAAAGTTTGGTAGAGTGAAATAAAAAAAATGTTAAGAATACCAAATTTTTTATTTGCTATTTTGGTACATTTTGAACTGCTTTAAATACTAGAATCTGAGAGGAAGTTTTAGATTTTCCTTCCCGAACTGTAGGTACTTTTTAAACCATATTCCTTAAGTTTCAGAAAAAGTTACAAATAGCTAAGTGTATGGTATTGCCAAAATTAATAAAAAATAGAGTATTCAATTTTAATACTATAAAAAATGGGCCTTGTTTCGATGTAGTGTACAATTTTTATTACATAGCGGCAAAACAACACAAACAAATTTCGAAGTAATAAAATTTGTTTAGAGGGAAACCCTAAATTTTTAAAAATTTTGACAAAATTAAAAAAACATATACATAAATGAAAATTAAGCAAATTTGTATTTTTTATTTAAACACTTCATTTGGAGATCTAGAAACAAGTAAAAAAAAATGTCTAATTTCCTGCCAGAAATACAAAGACAAAAAATATTAACTAATATATGTATAAAAGACTCGTGTCTCAAAACAAAAAAGAATTCGAAATGAAATTTCGGGGATACATAGAAGTCTTATTGATAATTTTGGCATAATATTAAGAGTTTTATCCTGCGGAATCCCGGTTAAAGTTAAAACGTTTAAGGAGCTGCTAAATATTACTCATAACTCATATTTAATTCATTATGGCCGTATTAAATGCCTAGACAGGGTTTTAGTACATCGGTGTGACTTTGAAATGCTTAAATTTGTCAATAGGTTATAAGAGTTTAAAAAAGTTTTAAGAATTTATTATTTATTACATATTATATTAGTCTAGGGTGTTTGGCCGAAGATGCCTTAGAAGCCAGCCATAAAAATATTAGAAATGCCCGATTTTTCTATACAAGAAGACGGACGAGATATTTAATGGCTCATTTGTTATTAATATCAGATTTGGTACTATCATCACTTAAGTCTACAAAACAAAAAATAACATACATAAGAAAAATTATGCATTTTAAGATATTATATTTGAAATAAATTATCTTATTTATTGAGAAAATTCAAAACAATTTTATTAATGATCCTTTTTAAATAAAATATTAAATGGTTAGTTTTTGTTTTCTGGCCGTTCGAAAAACAACCAAATGAAAATATTAAATTATAACTTTTTTTTCAATAACTAAAATGCATATTAGAGGTAGTCATTTCCTGATACCAAATGAAACAGCAATGGTTAAAAAGTATACCTAAGTTTTTATTAGTGTTTAGTACATTCTGTTCAGAAATGTAGCTAAAATCTAGTTATTGCGAAAAAGGATATGTGGGAGGTAGTCATGTCCTTGTACCGAATGTAACGAAATTTTCCACAAAGCTTACGGATATAATTTTATAGACAGTACCCGATTTTCGCTTTATTCTGCTTATAATTTTAGCTAAAATTGAACTTTTAAAAATACGTGTGCGAGGGAGGTAGTGATGTCCTTGTGCCGATATAGCAAAAACTTCGCATTTTTTGAATTTACATACTCTGAAGGAGCACATTAAATTTAGTTTTTTCTGCGATAACTCTCCTAATTTTGCCGATTCACTATATTGGTGCGAAGCACTGTGCGGAACAACCCGATTTTTGGGGTTATTACTAATTTCGATTATTTCAGTAGAACTTTTAACAAAAAAAAAATTTAGTGCCTAATGTACATACATACATAAGTGTCGCCGAAAACTGTAGGTTCGACCAAAAAATTATTTTTAAAAAATTGTTTTTTTTTTTTGTTTGTCTAATATGTATACAAATGTGCACACATATTTAGATGTGCAGATGTTGTGTGCTAAGCATCCATTAAAAATGCTTGGAACTTTTGAGCTTGCATACAAATTATTGTTCGTATGTTTGCATGTATTTACTGTACATAAGTACATATACATACATACTTATAACCTTTCAAAATAAAAATCGATTTTAGAAAGGATGAAGGTTAAGATATTCAGCCGAGAGCTAAAAGTCACAGAAATATCATACAATAGTAAAAGTATGAATGAAGGAAGGTAAGGCAGGCGAGGTATAAAAACACAAATGCGGATGAAATGTGTAAAAAATGTGCAAAACTAAAATTGATTGCCCTAAATACGCTGCCCTTGTCAGACACATCTGTACCTCCGTTTCGAATTCCATATGCCAGTTTTTATGAGATGATGCCATATTATGTATACAATGGAGCAGATCGCGTCTATTTTACGGTTTGCTTAGTAAAAACCACTGCTGGCGCATCGTGGCGCCATCATCGACGCCCCCTCGCAGCCAACAGCACAGCGTTTGACTGCAACATTCGATTTTTGTGAGCGGAACTGGAAGATATTTAAATTGATTTGATCACGTTCGCAAGCTTTGTTCCACTTATGGCTCATTGCGAACATTTTACGGCGCGACATACATACATAACCCACCAAAGTGCGAGAATGTGCTGGGCCAAGAAATGACGTCGTAAAAGAAAGCGATAGTGAAAGAAAAATTGGTTCCAAAAAAAAAACAGGCAAAGAACGAAAAAACTGACTGTTGGTAAAATCTGTGCTGTGCTCTGTGAATGATGTAATATTGTTGCCGTCATAAAATAATGGCATACAAAACGAGCACTAAATTGAAAAAAAAAACCCAAAAAATTATACATATGTACATATGTAGTTAAAGTAACACTAGTAAGCTGCGTTTTAGTGTTTACATGTATGTATGTGTATATTTTTTCTCGCACAGCTGTGGCATGCAAATAAATTGCTGTAGCGCCTTGAAGTATGCTTTAAACGATTGTCACGCTGTGAAAAGCCTACAAAAAAAAACTATGTAATTGTAAGTACCCTGCAGGAGATTGCTTTAGTCCGAAAATAGTTCAGGATGCGTTCCTTTTTCCACAGCACTAGTTCCTGCTCAATCTCCGTACACCGGGTTCAACTGTCTACATTTTAATGGAGGTGTCATTGGGGGTGGACAGTTGCCCCATAAGCATTTCAATGTAGTCAGTTCAGAGATAAACTAAACGAAAAAATCCAGTTCATTGACGATTGTTGTAGCCGAGCGACCGGCGTGCCGATGTTGCTTTAACAATAACAACGCAATGCTTTGTTCGTGCATGTTGATGCTTGCACAGATAAACAAGTCGTGTTTATATTTGAATTTTTAACCGACTTTCAAAAAAGGAGGAGGTTATCAGTTCGTCGGAATATTTATTTAATTTTTTTATGTATGTTACCGCATAACTATGGACCACGTCAACCGATTTCGATAACTCTTTTTGCATCAGAAAGGTACTGTCTCAGAGATACTAATCTGGTTTAGATCCGATCATTGGATTATGAAAAAATTAACGGTCTTCCTAAGTTTTTATGTGAGAATTGAAATCGGTTTTGTTTTTTGCTTAAAAATTACTTGTTTACACTTCGTTTGCCAGCAGAAATCGGTGTTTTTTTAGTATCCAGTGTCCCTCATCGCATAACAAAGTAACCAGTCCATGTCTTGTTCTATTGGATACTATCTTTGAACTAGTAACTTTATTTTAGGGGGACACTTGCGCACTGCAGCGTAGCTGTGATTACGGTTGTGTACGGTAGTGAACGTAGGTGAATATATCAATGAATGTATGAATTTAGTGTGCATAAATATTTATGATACCAAAAATATAGGACTAAGTGGCGCAGTGGGGAAACACAATTCTGTTGTTGTTGTTGTAGCGGAAAGCGTGCAGCTTCTAATGGGTTTGTCCATAAGGACACATGTGTTAGCTGAGTGGGGTTTAGAGGCACATCTGCATCAAATCTGCTCAGGCACGAGTTTAACCAGAGAGCCAGAGTATTTTGGTTTGAGTCTCCCGAGTCATACGAAGCTTTGGAAAAACAAATATCGCTAGGTTCGGTTTCAATTTTGCTTTGCATATGTTAAACAAACGGCTATCCATAACACATTGCTTACAATGTTAAAAAAAAAAACTACCGAAAAAGTATCGATAAGTTTATCGAAAATAATATCGATAAGCGAAAAAGCATCGATAATTTTACCGAAAACACAGCCAGGGAACGTCACTATATAATGCCAGGCGGCATTGAAAATCTTAGGCTCCAAGGTAATAAGGTCAAGAACAGTTCGGAAATGTTGTGCAACGCTGGCCTCACTGAGTCACGTGAAAACTTCTCTCTGCTGGGTGCCTGAACATAGCAATGTAAAAGGTTGAAGGGAACTTTTGTTTCAATTTTTACCATATACCAGAAGTGCGAAACTTAATACTCAAATTTTCTGATTTTAAATCTTAGTTTCCAGCAAAAAAAAAATTATAAGAAACGTTTTTCATTATTTCTCTCGATTGAAAATATACTTTGCCATTGTTGTAAATTTTCTGGAAGAAATATCTACATATACATATATATTTCTGGAAAGCCATAAACTGACCAACAGATTTTAATAGAAAATTTATTTTTCCTTTCTTGAGCGTGTTTTTATGTGATTATTTTGTTTTAATTGAGAGCTGGAAGATATAATTTAGGTGACATTATCCCAATTGGAGTTATGGCACTTTATAACAAGTTATATAACAAAAGTAAAAAAAAATTGGCTTTGTGTCACTGTACAAGGAGTGACATAATTTCAAATTTTGAAATTAGGATTATGCCACTTGGGGTAATCTCATGGTACCAGTTCCAGCGCCAAATAAGAAGAAGAAGACTACATCAAAGCGCTCGGGTATACAAATAAAATGATTTCTTATATTTGATACCCATATTGTTATTCTTCATTGCACTGAAGTTTTTAAATAATTTTTTGAATTAATCATAAATTTGAAATTTCAAAGTCCTTAAAAAATCTTGAGCATAGAGAGAAAAACTAAAACCGCAGTTCTGGTATTTTCGGCCCCTAGTTTCGCGAACATTTATTGATTTTATTGTGTGTAAAATTTACTGTCGCACGGTGTTATTTTGGGCTATCGCTGAATCCATCACAGTCCGATTTTCGTGAAATGTACGAAAATGCCATCACTAAAAGTAAAGATGGGCGCGGGATTACAGGACCCGCGGGACCCACGGTACTGATTACAAAATAGTTGGAAAGGGCGGTGTCGGCAAGGTCTTTAAAATTTTTGTCGACGGTACGGCATCAAAATTCTTACCCGCCACTGCCGATAAAACCCGCAACCGCGAAACTGTTAAGCAAAAAAAAATCGGTGCCAGAATTTTCATTATCTTTTTTGTTACTTAAAATTAATTTGAAAGGCATGTGAATTTTTCTTAGTATAAGATTTCGGGACCCGCGGCGCAATTAGTAAGAACGTCGGGATGAGTGGGTTCGGGTCTCCAAAATTGAATTTCGGGATGGGCGAGATTGGAATTGAATATTTAGTCTCGTGCCCATCTCTAATTGAAAGTATTTGCTACGTTCGTAAGTATTTATTCGGTTCGGTGATTAGGAATTTTGCACACAAAAGATAAATATGTTAAACAAGAACCAAGAATTCGGGAAAGTAACTATGTATATGGGTTTCAAATAAAACATAAAATTCTGTAGAATTGGAAAAGATACATTTTTTTTTGAGCACAAGGATGAATAGGTATTGCAAATATCCTTTAATAATTGTATTCTTGAATATCCTTGAATGTTTTCCGTTCTTATTTTTGGTCGTTTATACGTCCATCTAACTTTAACAGCTTGAAAGCCCATTTTCTATTCATGCCTATTGGTCCTTGTGAACCTTGTCGCACGGTGTAATTTATCCTAAATTAACCTAAAATAATTTAAAAAAAAACACGAATAACTCCGAAAATTTCGCAAAAAATCTTGAACTTGAAGACTCACGAAGCATTTCATTCTTTATCAATCTTTAAATCATTCCATGTAAAAGATGAAAAGGACATTTGTTATCAAATTTCTTTAATTATCCCTATTTCAGTAGCAATCTATTCCTAAAAGACTACAAATCATTAATGTAATTAAAAGTATTACTAAAACAAAAAACGCTTTAATTTTTGCCTGTGGAATTTTTTACTTAATACATAACACTCTACTGCAAGGAGTCTTCTATCTTCCACCTCCATAAGAGGTCCGGCTACTGCTGGGTCTTCGTCGGGTTAATCGACTACCCGACTAAAACCTGTAACGCCTTCACGCTCTGTTCGGTATAGCAGGATGATTCCTGACTTTTGCTTTCCTAACATTTTCTCTGAGGCTTTAGGGCTAACAGAAATCAACACACGTGACGATTAAGCAGTTGAGCCTTTCAGTAAACCTTTATCAGCAGAACAGAGCTGCAGAAGGTCATAACAAATATTGCGACGACGTAAAGCTGGTGTGCGAAAGGTGTGTTCTTGGATATTGTCACCCTTCATATAATAAGATCAAGTGTGGTTTGTACTCCAGCCTCGAAATCAAATAGTCCGACTTTACTTCCCGCAGAGTCTCCAGATTAGCAGTGAGCAAACTTCTAGATGGAAAGTCTTTTACCGACTGGTAGCGGTGAAGGGAAACATCGCGAATTGGTTCAGCCACCTAAAACGGTTCTTGGGGGACACAACATAAACAACACATACTGTTGCAGATGCTAGTTCATAAATGTCGGTGATTATCGGGAAGGAAGAAGGTTCGCCAACGATCCGGCAAGGTTGAAGTCTGAGCCATAAACATTGCGAACAGGGTAGCGAACAGGCAGTTCTTTTTGCCAGGCTCTTTAAAATTTTGAAAGGTGGAATGGGGCATTTACTTTTGGGATTTCATTTACGCGTTCGGAAATTTAGTATTTTATTCTGCCTTAATACCGGAGTATTTCCATCACTCTCCATACAAAATAAGAACAAACACCAACTTTTCTCTAAGTGTCCACACAAAAGCCACTCAGACAGCACCGTCGACGACCGCTAAGCCGTAAAACTGGTAATTGAATCAACAAAAAAAAAATAATCAAACCTAAAACAATGAAATGCTCTAAAGCTCTTTTCGTGCGTTGAGTGCCATGAAATATCCCTGATGACCCAATGATATGCGATTTTAATGCCAACACGCCAACAGACGCAATCATCTTTTAAACGATTGACAAGCACTGCAATGCAGACGCAGTAAGGAAAGCAAACAGCGCAAAACCTACAAACAATAAATGCAAAAACTTGCATAAATTGACGGAACAACAACAAACAAAAGGAAACAAAACCAAGATCGCCAATTTTAGCGTCAACGTCAAAGTTACCCTTCTTTGGACATTTTTTACGAGTTCGATACTGTTTACCTTCGCTTTGCTATGCATCATTGGCCATACGTGGAGCCAGCCCATGCGCGCCGCACACAAACACAAACTCGTATGTATGTGGAGCCGCAGCCCTTCGATCCCAGCCAACTTTGTGCCGGTTGTTGTTTATTTTTAGTCATTTGATCGCTGTCTGCTGTTGTTATTATTTACTTCGCCTTCCACACCTTTATCCTCTGTGATGCTCTTGCTAGCCATATGCTATGTCATTGTTGCCTTGAAAATTGCCAACATTATGTCGTCGGTACTGCCAACTGGCAAACGACTGACTGACTTTGTTAGCAGCCATTGTTTATACGTTACGTTTTCATGGATGTTGCAGCAGCAGGGAACCATTTTTGCAAGCCACAGACACAGCATTGAACCACAATCGAAGAGCATTTATCCGTACATCAAGTATCAATGGCAGTTGGCGCGATGATCTCGTTCAATTGCTAGCGATCTGCGATTGTCAGGGCGATGCCGTTGGCGTTGCACAATGGGCCATATGGCGACATTAGCCGGAAAAAAATCAAAGTCGAATTTTGATGTTTTTATAATTACAACTTGTTAAGAAATGTGCAATTATATGTAGAAAAAATTATGCTTTGGTGTGTTAAAGCCCACTTTAGTAGCTTTTTTGTATATCAAATTTGATGTTTTGAAACTTTGTTTTCTAAAAATTACACAAATCAAATAGACATTTTTGAAAAGTGGTGTGTTGTTTATCACAGAGGTGGGCCAGAACGCTAAAAAGAATGTATTTAGCATAGAAAACGATGCTCTTTTTTATGAAATAAAAACAATTAACATGTGAAGAGGGACGTAGCTAGAGTAATGTGTCAAAATTATACGTTTTTTCGGGTGGGAAAGGACCAAAATCCGTTCCCGACACTCCGGAGAGAAAGTCTTCCTCAAAAACGATGTATAAAATATTTACTTTTTCAAGTTTTATTGACAAGAAAACGAACAGGGAAGCAAAGCAAAATTATCGGAAGATTCCAGATATTTATTTTTTTTGATTAGCCAAAATTAATTTAAAGCACATGTCAATTTTTCTTAGTGATAGATTTCGGGACCCACGAGACCCGCGGTACAATTCGGAGCAACGTTGGGATGGGCGGGTTCAGGACTTAAAAACTGAATTTCGGGATGGGCGGGATCGGGATTAAATATTTAGTCCCGTGCTCATCTCTATCTCAGAGCCTTTGGGAAGATTAAAAACCAGATTTCCAACATCTACATAAACTCCTCTTTCTCTTCATCAGAATCGGTAGAAATTAAGAAAGTACCTCGACGGTGTTCACACGATTGGTTACCAAGTATTTAAAAGATGAAGCAAATGTGACCATAAGTAGAGTTCTTTAGGATAACTCTTAATCCCTGAGCCCCTTATCGGAAGAAAAATCCTTCCAAAAACCTTTCCACGAAATACCAATCATTCAATGCGATTTTGAAATCTGAGAGAAAATGCTTCCCAATTGAATGATTCTTGCCATTTTATATGTATGTAAATATAGGTGTAACCATACCCATATCTTAAGTAGTTCCAGAGATAAGCGATATGGAAATTGCATTTTGTATCTGAGGGGGAAAGGGGGATGTTCCAATACAAACCACTTTTCGCCATAAGTACGTTAACCTAAGCGGTTCCAAAGATAAGCGGTAAGATAATTTCAGTTTGTATGGGAAGTGCCACGCCCCCTTTTCCAATACCTATCATTTTTCGCCATAAATAGGGTACTTACAACTTATCCTTGCGTGCCAGGTTTCAGTTCCCCAGCGTGATTGGCTTTAGAGATACATCACCTTTCATATTTTAATCTGTATGTCAGACGCCACGCCCCCTGTATAATGGGGTTAACATTTGTGGATTAGATCGGTATATGTTTCATTGAAATCAAGCGAACAGTGACCTCAAAAAAGGGGTTCAAAATTTTATTGTGGCGTATTTATATATAGGTGCCTTCAATATACCGTTTTTGCTGCAAACTCTCCTCAAAGAACCCCGGGTGTCATCTAATCGATCCCCGATCAAAGTAAATTTTTTTATGCCCACTGTTTACCACAAATCTAAGCATCTGAAGCAATAAATTATTTTTTTTCCACAAACTTGTATGATGCGGCCCACTGTGCGTTGTTGGCTTATTAATGCAGCTGTTTATTGCGTACAGCGTTGCTTCGCAGAAAAAGGCAAAATATTCACAAACAAAGAAAAGTCGATTGCTCATGCAACTGTTGCTGCCAATAGCAATGGATTGCGACAACTTTTGCTCAATTTTTTCGCCCTTGCACGTAAAGTGGTTTTTGCTGTTTTTGTGGAGTTTTTTGTTTTTTGTTTTTGCGTTTCCCTTCTGCTTTACTTAATCATAAAGATAACCCAGCTTTGTCGAATATTTTGCTTCCTTATGGCATGCAGGAATTCTGGTGCTCATCCTTTGCGGCTATCGGCCATAAATACATACGGATCCAAAGTGAATATTTATGCAAGTTTTTTTATATTTGACATACTTTTTTGCAACCGTTGTCATCCAACTGGGCTTATACATTGGCGGTTGCATTTATCATTACTTTGCTTTGTCCCCAAACTCATTGTGCCAATATCTGAAGAGTTCGTTGTAAATTCCGAAAGTCTTTATTAAATGTGTACACAAGTATACGAGTATATTATCATTATTATAAGCCATTTCGGTCCACCACATTTCGGTCCTTACTACATATTACTTCTTGTTCGCAAATTTTATATAAAGTCCTCGAATCGTCGAAGCAGTAGCCCCCAGAATGCCACAATGAAATCTTCGAAGTGCAACATATTCGCACAAAAAATTTTGAATGATTTCTGCCTTCAGATACTTAAAAGGTTGCTTTGAGGAGAGGTAGATTCTTCTCTCAGATCAGCTCCAGCAGCTGTTTTTTTTTAGCTGCATAATCGCTATTCGTACCTCGTCATAGTCGGACGGTGGGACATCGAATCCATCGTCATCGAATGGGGGCCGTCTCCACTACTTTTAGTGCTTTGCCATCAACAGGGTGTAAAAGGATTCCCTTTATAATTTAAGTACGTTCTGGATATAGGTCACTAGGTCGTCATGGTTGTTCTTATGGGAGTTCGTCCTGGTCGTGGAACCTTCCTTAAGTCGCCTAACTATCTGATGGCCAGCACTTCAAGCTCTTCACACTCACGTATTTCGGCATTTCTCTTCTTAATGCGTCTCGCTTCCCCCTTCAGTTCCCTATAACGGTCCCACATGGCACGGAAAATCAGTCTCGATAATAAGTGCTACTTTGGACTGAGTAGGAAAGTCAGAAGAAAAGTTCTCTCTTGTCGTACAAAGATCACACTCTATAAATCACTCATCATGCCCGAGCTTGTGTATGGCGCAGAGGCATGGACAATGCAAGCATCTGATGAAGCGGCCTTTGAAGTGTGCCAGAAAAATATTCTGCGGATGAAACCATGAGCTTAACAACGATACCGAAAAAACTTCAACTTATTAAATGACAATGGCTCCGCTGGCTCGGTCATGTCGATCAAATGTGCACAAATGCGGCAACTTTGAGAGTATTCCGCGCAGATACTGCTGGTGGGATCTAAGGAAGACGCAGATAACACCAGGTGGATAAGTACCTGACTTCACTTGGCATTTTCAATTAGTGTCAGTTGGCGCAGAAAAGAAACGACTGGCGTGTTTTCTTGGACTCGGCCAGAATCGCTTAGGCAGCTACAATGTCAATAAAAGGAAATGAAGCATTAAGGAAGATCAACCAATAATTATCATTTCGCCTGCTACCAATTTCATACGAAATGCCTTATCTCCAACGCAATCAGCAAATGCGCGAGCACACACATATGCATGCCTGCCCCTTCCAACTGAAAGTCTGTTAAAAACAAAAGCAGTCAAAGCTTACCATGATGTGTATTGTTGTTGCTTTTGTTGTTTTTTGGTTGGCGAACTGCGGTTGCTTTGGCGATTTTCGATGGCAAACTACCTTTTGCCATTACCTCCAGCTTTGTTTTGGTTCTTTCGTTTGTTGTAAGTCTGCCTGCATGTCTCTGCGTACCTGCAGGCTTTGCTTTGCTTTGCTAACCAAGTTGCCACAGCATGGCGCACGCAAACTAGCAATCTGTGCCACCACTGCCACCGCCACCAGCACCAAAAGCACACAATCACGTTCGTAAGGGAATCGATACTCTCACTGTTATTTTGATTATATTATGCTGTTGTTTTCTTGCATGGCTATTTACCTATACACATATAGCTAGTATAAATATATCAATGTTCGTATGTATGTATATTCAGTGTCTCCTTTTCTGTGCTGACTCACGAATGCAACAACATTTTGCATTTTGGATAGTGCAAGTGATTGCTACCTGCTTTCGCACATTTTGGCATTCACCTGCAAATATTCACATACATATCTACATACATGTATGATTATAAACTTAATACTCTGTATGCAACACAAGCTCTCAAATATATAAAAGTATAGCCCAAGGATAGTAACTCATTTTCACTTCGTTTTGGTATAATTTATGGTCAATGATGCTTTTTAGTGTTGATCCAATGAGAACAAGAACTAAAGCAAAAGCAAAAGCAAAAGCCACATAAACGCCAACAACAATAGACACCATTAGGCACAACAGAATTACAATCGCCAACTTTTGGTCGATGTTTGGTGGAAGCAATAATGTTGCTTAAAATAATTGACGGTGTTGAGCACAGGAAATTTGCACAAAAGATTTATTTCTTTGCATGTCAGTAACAATTCGATGCAGCACAGTTGAGATCCCTGTAGGGAAACCCCCAACTGGTGAACCAAATTTATAGTTCCGTGCTAGTTCTTTATCGCCAAGGCCGAACCAGTCCGATAGTAACTTGTGATACTTTTAAAAAACAATTTTATTTTTAGAAATCTATATCTAAAATGACAAACTTAGAACTGGTTCTAAACTATAGAAGAAAGGATGCAGAACGAACTAGATCTCAAATGGCGAATTTTGAACTAGTTCGGAGCTACCGAAAAAGGGATGCAGCCGGGGACTTCTTTACCTTAAATAGATTTTTGCTTGGCGAATTTTTCGCTCAACTACGCTTTCAGTCTACACTTCGCAGATGCTTTTTCGTAGTTTGGTAATACAAAACTAAAATTTGTGTTAACATTTTAATATTTTGGGATCCTCTGGGATCTAACCAATAACAGCAAGTACCTCTGCAAATTCAGCTACGGTCAAAGGTATGTAAACGTGTTCTTAAATTCGATTTTATATAGAAAAGACATTTCTTTGCAGATAATTAAAAATAACTACCATGGTAAAACTAAAAAGACTGTTTGAAAACATTTTGCTACTTTTTTCCTCTGTCGATTTTATAACTGGTTCGGAACTATAGAAAACGGGGTTGAAAGCGAACTAGATCCCATCTGTCGAATTTAGGACTGGTACTGAACTATAGAAAAGGGGGACGATTTCCAATTCTTATGACTTCGCCATGTTAAATTCGCCAGTTGCTTGCATGCAAAAGAGATTTATCGCGAACCAGTACTTGATCTAAATGTACTAGAAGTGCATCAGTTCAAAACTAGAGATTTTCCCCACAGGGTTTGAACTATATTTGTCTATATATACATACATGCATTAGACCATACCAGCAAAAAAAAAGTTCCCCGTGTACCCCTGAATGTGAAATGATAGTTAATATTATGTTTGCAGGGCAATTTCGAAACTTTTTTTCCGAACGTAGGCACTTATGATTTCGCGCGCGCTGCTCCAACAGTCGCAATGGCCAAGCGTAGTATTGGCATGCCATGGGAGAGATCCAAATTTTGAATCCTCGGACAACGAGTTTTTTCTTTCCTTTTCTAATTTTTTTAATTTTATTTTATAAATATTATTAGGGGATTCACAAGACGTGTTAACCGTCGTAAAATCTTAAGCTTAACACTTGTTTATGTAAAATAGCGGTTAAAATGGTTGGGGGGTTGGCTAATTATATATTCTTATTTATTTCTTTATCAGTTTAAAAGAATTTCGGTTTAGTTAGAAATCCCCTAAAACCATTTTAATTAAAAAAGATGTTAACCTTAAGATTTTACGACGGTTAACACGTCTTGTGAATCCCCTAAATATTTCAATTAAATTTTTAAACACTTATTTAACTTCTTATTTTCTTCTTTTATTAAATACAAATTTTTAGATTTGATTGTCAAAAAAAAATAGAATTTCATTTAATTCTTATTAACATAGTTTTCTTCTTTTATTTACTTAATTTAAATTTTTTTCGTTTGTAATTAAATTTTCTTTTAGTTTTTAGATTTTAGTGTTCAAAAAGAAAATATCTTTTAATTTTTAGAGACTTATTTTATTAATTTTTATATTTCTTTTAATCTTAGGATTTTATTGTTTTAAAGGGAAGAATATATCGTCACCTGAAATACAAAATAACGTAACACCATCGTCACTGAAATGCAAAAGTCGTAACTTATGAAAAATTCGAAATTCACTTTTTGATTGCTATGATGGATTTCATCAAATTACAACTCCCCCCATCGTTTTGCGAAAAAAAAAAAAATAAATAGTCACGACTTTTTCCATTTCAGTGGAGATGTTGTTACGTTATTTTGAATTTCAGGTGACGATATGTACATTAGACTGCATCACTCCCCATACAAAAAAAATTGGTACTGTTTTACCATTGGAATTATAAAATCTATTATATTTTAAGACGTTCACCAAAATATTTCGGAAAAATATTAAGATTTAAGCGAGCTGGACCGATTTGAAAATACTTCAAAAAAATGGAGTTTTTGAATAATAAAAATAGTTTCTTAAAGTGGTTTTTTGAAAAAATCCCCTCAAACGACAAAACGGCTTAAGCTTAAAAAATTTGCATAAATATATTTAAAAGAAATAAAAATACTTGAACGAAACCATAATAATGAGATATTTGATGCTGTTTTTAAACCTTTTTCAAAGATTAGTATAAGAAAAACTTTAATAACCGAACCTAAACTCTTGCGATTTAGACTTGTGAAGTATCATTGGAAATGTATTTTCTCACTCTTATTATTTCTTTGCTAATAAGCTGATTCAAAGGATGAATGAGAAAGGTGGGATGAACAAACATCATTCAAAGTTGAATTAAAAAAAAAAAATTGGGACCCGAATGCCTTTTTGCACATAAATAAAAATAGTGGGAAAATACCTTTCTACCGATATCCCATAAGCTTAAATCAGAATAGCTTTGGCCCAGTTATTTTATTTCGTAAATAAATCTTTGAAAATAGTAAAAAAACTCGTTATTACGATTCCGTTGAAAAGATTTTCAAATATTTTTATGCAGATTTTTTAAGCCTATTCGGTTTTGTCATCCGAGGGGACTTTTTCAAAAAGTTCCTTGAGAATCTATTTTTATTCATAAAAAACTCCATTTTTGGAGATATTTTCAAATCGGTCCAGCTCGCTTAAATCTTAAAATTTTACCGAAATATTTTGGTAGACATCTTAAATATAATAAATTTTGTAATTCCGGTGGAAAAACCTCTTTTTTTTTTGGTGATGCAGTCTAATGTACATTCATATGTAAATGTTATTTAATTTCTTTTAATTTTTAGAAAATATATTGCTAAAAGAGAAACCGAGTAACGCTAAGAATATTTTATCAGCGGTTTCTTTAATAAGTCTTTCGAATGACAGAAAAGAGCTTTCAAGGTAGTAGCCAGAATTTAAAATTTTAATACGAAAGACTTTTGCCTTTCGAAAGACTGTGGTGAGTCGAAAGACAGTTGCCAGACTTTCCCTCTAAATTAAAGCACACCAAATCTCGTTAAACTTTGCTGAGGAAGTATTTCGATTATTCCAGTAGAACTTAAAAAAAAAATTATTGCCGAAAAATGTAAAAAAGGCAACCCCTAGGTTCGGTAAAAAAAATGTTTTTCCGAAATTACCATGCAAAAATATTTTTACATAGCGGTGAATGGCAAACTTTTTTGTTTGCTTGTAAGTTGGCAGGGCCTAATGTACATACCATCTGTTTCAAAGCAACTGCGGCGGTTCAAGATTTCTCTTAGTTATTGCAAATTATAAGTTTAAGATTTTATTTATGTTGTCGACTGATATAAAATTTATTGCCCCATAAAATTATCAGTAATAAAAATATGTATGAATGTATACATACATTCTAACGTGTGTTTAGTAATTATTAGGATGTTTTAAGAAAATAATTACTTAAATACGGATCTCCAGTCAACTGAGTCTGCCCTATTTTAGACTTGCATAGCCGAACTTGTTTGGAAGTAGTTAGGGGGCTAGCAAATGCCTTAAGTGGAGCTTGACTGTCACTGCAGACACATAAACTCCATTTGTTTTACCCTAACCGAGGTTAATCCTTACTGTCGCTATGGAGTCTGTCAACCCATTAACTAACCAGGATTAAGCCGTGGATGTTCGATATTTTCACCTTCGCTGTCTCATCCAAACTATTGAAAAAGTGTGATCCCAAATGCTGGAAACGTCTTGTCTGGAGAGCTGGGCATTGACATGGGAAGTGATGAATCGATTTATCTTCATCCTCATCCCGACAACTTCTGCAGAGGAGCATTTGTGCTAAAAGTAAGAGCGTTTACTGCAAATTTGTTTAGTGCTAATAGTTACTCTGTACGACTTTTACTGAGTCTCGGCTATAAGGGTCTTGATGTCTCATAGTCGTCCCGTTTGATCCATAAGTCATTAGTTACGGCTGTGGTGTATCCTTCAACCCCTTTAGCTGAGACAAATCGGTGGGAGTAGGTAGGTTTGGTTCCGAATTTTCGACCGCATCAACAAATAAAAAGCAAAAAACGTTTTTTTTTTCTAATAGCGGTCGTTCCTCGGCAGGCAATTGGAAACCTCCGAGTGTATTTATGTCATGAAAAACAGCTCCTCCTAAAAATACAATATAATAAAATACAAATATGTCCCTCCCCTTTGTGTGACAAAATCAAAATAAAATTTATTGGAAATACTGCGACCACGAGTTGGTGTAGAATATTACAACTATTTCAAACAAATATGCGAATTTATAAGTTAAAGCCATTTTGATGTATAAAAATCAATATTTGCTCTAAGCAAAACTAATTTCTCAATTATTGATTTACATACATTCAATCGACGATTACGACTACTGTAATCGCAATCCTAATTTTCATAATTACAATTACGGTAATTGTAATCTTAAAATTTTTAGGATTACTATTACCATTATTATCATAAAAATGCTACTATAATTACAGTAGTCGTAATCGGTAAATTTTAAGGATTACAATTAAAGTATTCGCAATCAAGCATGTAATAATTACAATTACAGTAATCCTAATGCTGACAAATTTCGGGATTGAAATTACAGTAATCGTAATCCTGAGTAATCAAAATGTAATCGTAATCATAAATTGGGGTTATGCCACTTGGGTCTATGTCACGGCATCGCTGTAGCCGCCTAAGCGTTTTTGGATGTTTTCACCCAGCATAAATACGTAAATACTTTTGTATTCAGTATTGAGTCAGTGACAAGCTGACAAGCATAACGCGCTGTCAGGCGTGATTACCATAAACTATTAAAATCAAATCCCGTCAAAAATAAGCCTTACTGCCAGATGATTTCTAACAACATACAAACGTGTATATACATACATACAAGTACTAAGTTTTCTCTATTTTATTTTCAATAAGAACCGTTAACATTCAAACTTCCAAATCTGAAATTCAATTAATAATACAAACACGAAGATATCTATGTACATACACTTGTAGTCAGCTGATTAAGTTAATTGACATTATTACCATTTTTGGTTAATTTTCTTTTGTTTATTTAATATTTATAATTTCTTTAAAAAGTCTAGCACTACATAAATCCCGATTTCAAACTTCTTACAAAAATTATGTAAAAATCAACAAGCTTTAATAATTACTCCCAAATATTTTAAACTTTTCATACAAATTTTTTTGAAAAAATACAAATATACGGTAGCCCATCAAATTTAAGAGGTCAAAGTGCGAATCTTAGAACGTTAGAAAATCGGGTTGATTTTTAATATTTTTTTTTCTGACGTTGCTAGACATTTTCCTCCATATGAAGGTAACTTTCGAGCATTATTTATATGGAAAAAAATGCTCAACACCGTCCGCTAAAATTTTTTTTTAAATCTACGCGATTTTCTGGCGTCTTGAAATTTGCACTTTAACCTACTTTATTGGGCTATACAACTGCATGCCTAACATTAAAACATTTTTTAATAAAAAGTTTAAAATTTTGGGTGTAATTGTTAAAGTTTTTAATTTTTATAAATTTTGTACGAAACTCGAAATCGAATGAGACAGAAAAAATGTGTAAAACAAATTATATACAGTAAATAGACAAAAGAAAAATTGCCAAAACTGGTCAAAATATCACCTAACTTAATCAGCTAACCACAAGGGTACACACATATGTATATATGTATATACACGATAAATGAAATCGCTGGCAAAATGTTTGCGCTACTTGCTACTTTTCCATCCTTTGTTGCCGGAAATAATTCCGAATTTAAAATTGGTTTTGTGGTAGCGTGTCTAATTTATTGCTGTGCAATCTCCATGAAACAAAAAAAGTTTGGCGATGACGATGCTAACGCTGATGATTGCAAGCATTCCTGGCGACATATTTGAAAAGTATAATTGCAATCGGCTCATAATCAATAAACGCGATTTTAGCCTGCTGTGCTATACTGCAGCTCCGTCAGCGCCGTCAGCGCCATCAGCGCCATTAGCTTCATTGCAATCATTCACGGTTGTCAATTCAATTTGCTAAGCAAAACAACCAACGTTCGTTCAATAATTTCCTTATTGTTTTTCCGCCGCTCATCAATTGCAGAGCAGTCGTTTTTATTGCTATCCGTCAGCGATGTTGCAGCATGCCTCGCGTAATTCATGTCCATGTACACATACATATGTTGTATGTATGTATGTTTGTATATTTGAATGTTTGATTCTTAATTTGCAGCTTGCAGTTTTGCTAACATAATTTCGATTACATCCGGTTTTCTGTGTTTCTATTTCTGACTACAACACATTTTCAGCTGTCTAAATTTTTGCACAATGTGTTTACATACGTATGTGGTTCTAAGCGTATTTACATGAAAAGAACACTGCAATCAGACGATATATGTAGCTTTTAACTATAGTAGATGTATAATGGATATAAGTAGATGAAGAAAAGGACTAGTTCGGACAGCAATTTAAAATTAGTCAGACTTTGCATGCGCATATACCTATACATATTTAACCCATTCTGGGCCACATAGGAACAAGTTTTTGTTATTTTTATGACATAAAAAGTCAATCCAATCCAAGACTATTGGTAATGCTTTTCACTTTGGAAGATATCATATTTCGAATTCTGGATGGAAACAATTATCTTTCTTCAAAGTGCATAAGTCTAAGGGTCAAAACATAGTGGAGCGGCGAGCAAAGCGAAGAGCTAGCATCGGGCAAAGCTTCAATTACAAACGTGTATGTATGCTTTGCTCTTCACTATGCGCTTTCCCATTGAAATATATGCGTTTGAAATCGACGCTTTGCTCGATACTCTTTGCTCACCGCTCCACTACGTTCTTACCCTTATACGGATGCAATCACATACATAGCTTCGCGGAATTCTAGCATAAGCGTCTTCGCACCCACGTCACAAGTTTGAAAAAGTAGAAGGAAAGTCTTCGCTCGTCGTACAAAAATCACACTCTATAAGCCACCCATCATGCCCGTGCTGATATATGGCGCGAAGGCACGGACAATAAATGCATCTGATGAAGCGGCTCTTGGAGTTTTCAAGAGAAATATTCTGCAAAAGAATTGCGGTGTTTTGCGCTTTGGCGATGGCGATTACCGCAGACGATTTAACGATGAGCTGTATGAGCTTTACAATGATATAGAATTGGTGCAGCGAATTTAAATAAAGTGGCTACGCTGGCTAGGTCACGTATGCTGGTAACAGGAGAAGAGGAATGCCTGCTCCGCGTTGGAAAGAGTATGTGGAGACGGACTTGGCTTCACTTAGTCTTTCCAATTGGCGTCAGTTGGCACAGAAGAGAGATGACTGGCGTGCTGTTTTGAACTCGGCCAAAGCCGCTTAGTCGTTTACAGCCTAAGAAAGAAGAATAACCACATACATGGCTTATGTTCTGAGCTTTCCATCAGCCCAAGCCCAAGGGGGCTGCAGTCCACATTTTCAGAAAGTCACATTTTACAACAGTGGTACCTTAGATTGCTGGTGATAGTCCTCCGACCTTCCCGGTAAAGTTTTCGCGATCGTCAAGCTGAACGCTAGTTAGATAATGTCCCAAGTCTGCGCATATTTAGGTAGAAATTCACTGTGGCACATAAGTGTTAACCTATTCCTTTTCCTCGTGACGCAATCTACAGTGGTGAGATTAAAATGCTCCAAGGTTTGACAAGAGCTTCATTGGCCCTGCAGTGGCCAAGAACGTTGTATTTCTTTTTTAATTCAGATATAATAATCTCGCCTTGGTAGACAAATAAGGGGCCTTGTTCCTAAAAATCTCCGTGAAACCCCTTTCGGGTGCGACAGAGAGGGAATGTGCCTATCGCACTTTCTGGCTACAGCTCTGCCAGTTGTGTCTTTCTTCTTCCTGAGGCAGCATTGCCTTATAGAAGGAGGAGCATATCGCAGTGGTGGCCTAAGTAGCCTGTGCTAATCCCCAAAATACCTCCCAACATATCTTAAAGCAACGAGGAATTCGCCTTTTGAACACCTTTATATAGGATGGGATTCAATGAGAGTTTGTAACCCAGGCATGGTGAAAATTTACAAGTATAAAAAAATGGCGAAACTAATTTAAATTGAATTGAAGAAACCAAGCTCTGGTTATAATTAAATTTGCTTCCTATTGTCAACATCGAACAAGCCAGCCATTGGTATTTGCCACTTGCTTCTGGTGTTCACTATAGGGTTGAATATATCTACTTATGCATAAATACATAATTGTTTGTACGTTACTACATACTACATATACATATATGCCATTCTGCAATTTTTAATTTTGCCAATTATTTTTCATGCTTTATTGGAAAATGTAATTTTATTACTCTGCCACTTGTGCAGCAGCGCAATCACTCTGGCGACAAAAGTCCCTGGTGAACGAAAATGTTGATAGTATTGTCTGCTCATTGCCAAGCCAGCATCCACGTCTATCTATTTGCATGTTTATTTAGCCTTGCCAACACGAGTAGCAATACCCAACTATGAGATGTGTTGTGAAAATTTTGTTTTTGGAAATTTATTTTGGCAATTTCATTGTCATACATTTGTATACATATTTCTTTAGTAGAAGTTCAATGTACTCTTGCACTGTTGCAAAATTACATATTTACATATTTAGATGTGCGTACTCGTATTTTCATTTTGACCATCAATTCTACAATGATCGGGCATGTATTCCACTCTCCGGATTTGTGCAAAATCCTTTGGTAAATTATATTGTGATCTTTCATTCAACTTAAAATGTAGGCTTAGCAGTTATGCATTTGCTTTAAGTAAGTTCACTTTAAGATATAAGTAGGATAAGAAAAAAATAAATTTTCACCTATTTTCTATTAATAACCGACTTCACAAAATGAGAAAGTTATCAATTGGTCGGAATAGGTTTTTTTTAAATGTATGTCTCCGCATAACTTTGGACCACGTTAATCGATTTCTATAATTCTTTTTTCAAAGGAAAGATGTTACCTCACAGGTGGTCCCATACTAATTTGAATTAAATCCGATCATTGCATCATGAAGAAATTAACGATAATCTTAAATTTTAATATGAGAATTGAAGTCGGTTTTGTTTTTTGCTTAACAATTACTTATTTTGTTTTATGTATTTTATTTTATTTTATTTTATTTTATGTTATTTTATTTTATTTTATTTTATTTTATTTTATTTTATTTTATTTTATTTTGTTTTATTTTATTTTATTTTATTTTATTTTATTTTATTTTATTTTATTTTATTTTAATTTGTTTAGAACTATTCATGTGCCTTGACTTGATCGCAATTAAACAAAAGATGATAGAACCCTCCACTTAGGCTAGGCTTGTATTAAGGATTATTGCACAATGTTCCAGTATTTTTTTGTTGTTCAAGAAATGACTATAGTGGTCTTAGGTCAAGGTGCTGGGATAATATTTTCACAGACATTAGTCGAGAGCTCTAGCTTTAAGTAAGCCTAATTGGAAAGTTCTATTACCTTCTCTTTCTTTGCTAGAGCTTTTCACATAACTATTGAAAAAAACCCGACTTTTTGACACTTTTTCACAAAACGTACTCTTCCTTTAAGTGGATTATTTTAATTTATTTATTAACAAGCCGGTCATTTACTATCAACCTTGTACTTCCTGGTGTTCCAAAAGCTACAACTGTGTGTACAGTTTGCATATCAAATTACAACAGTTACCAACATGTAGATGCATATAAATATAAAGGTTGGTAAGCATATGTTGTGTTTGTCTAAGCCTATCTATCCTAACTTAATATTTGAATGCCCCTGGCGCTGGCAGAGTATAATTTAATTTTTCAACTTCTCAACAGAGATGGTGAGAGGCATCCTCTCTAGAGGGCAGCAAGCCAGATTCACTCACTAATTGTTAAATTGTCTATACAATGTTATGCGGTAGTATACATACATACTTCAGCATATAAACCCTCACGGAATTAAGTGATTTTTTTTAATCAACTAAGTAATTGACAGACTGCTTTGGAACAACTGCTGTTCATTACAGGGTAGCAAGTGAGAGTTTATAAATTAATTTCAAATTCATTTAAGTTCCTACAGGGAATAAATCGAATGTATGTGTGTAGTGCAGACATATTCAATATGGAATATCGGGATCCTTAATGGGGATGGCTCCTGGTTGATGGCCTCTAATAGATAAGGGCTGGCATCAATTCCATCCAAGAAATGTGATTGACGGGGAGATTCAAAAAATGCATGGAGGCTTGTAACGTCTACTTCGACTTTGGCTTTGTGGTGAAAGAGAGACGGCGTCGCCCCGATTTCAAAGTCATGATAGGTCCGAAATGGATCGACTTTGCCACTCTCATACCTGCTTTCAGAGAGTACTCTTCAACAAACCGGGATATAAGTGTTGCCGCCGAGAAAGTAGCGGGCATTCTACAGGAAGCTGCAAAAAAACGCCACCTACAAGTGAGACGTATTCAACGTAATACGGTAGTGCCAAGAGCTTGAAATGCTGGGCTATAAGAAAATTCTTGGCCTACGAAGGTGTGCAGTCCCAGGGGAACTACTTTAAGAAGAATACTTTATTCACGGAGAGAAAACTTGCATATCCTACTGAATGATAACACTGAACGTAGTGGAGAATATGAAGCCGACGGATATGATGTCTCCCCGCTACCTACTTACGTACCAAAATAATGAAGTCCTTTTTCATATTAACAGGCTGTACTAAAACAGCATCAGTGATCCAGAAATCAGAATTAATTTAATAATGTTTCTCGTATCCATAAATTGTCAAAGCAAAATTTGTTGCCAAGCTAACTTAGAAAGCATAAAGACAGAATTAACATTTCAATTATTATTTTTTCCTATTTCGTTTCAGCAAGCGTCGTACCATTGTTTTTGAGGATTTTGCAATGTCTGAAGTGGATTTTAGTTGCAAAAAAAACGACCTATAATCCGATCAGCTTCTGTACTATTGTGTGCAAAGACAGTGCGCTTGGTTAACTGCTTGGCTGGCCCTTTGGTCGGCCTGTCAAGTGTCTCTCTCCGGACTACAATGGAAATTGATAAAAGGATTGCATTCATAATCTGTGTAAAAAGGTAAAAAGGTTTCATACTCGTATGCCATCTCTTATTGCGGAGTTTCATAGATATGCACATTATATATACATAAATTTTTTTGCTGATAAAATGAAAAAAGCAACATTTGTACATTGTTTTCAATTTTGTTTGCAGTGTTTTTACTGTCATTTAGGACTATCTTCTTATGATAACGAAACAACGTACATATGTAAGTACTTACATAAACTCATACATATTAAGCTCGTACTTAGCTACATGCACGGCTGCCACTTACCCCTTTTTTGTGTACCAAAAAGTGTACGAAAATAAACCTAAATACATACATACATGTATGGTTGGCTATAGATTTAGTTATTCAAGTATTTTACAAATGCACAGTGATGTATTGTGAACCATTTTATAAAGCTGGGACACACATACCATTCTTAAGTTAATTCTATGTAATAACCATCAAATATTCAGAGGTTGTTCCGAGATTTCTTTGGAGGGTTTTATAAATTTCGTAGAGTGCCTTTTCCCCTTAGCACCTCTTCTTTGTATTCTCTTGACCAGGGACCGAACATAACAGTTATTGATAAAAATTGTCATTGAAAAATTCACTATGAAGGAAATGTTCTGCAACTAAGTGATACATCTAAATCGATTTCTTTCTTGACCGAGAATCAAATTTGAAAATAAATTTTTAATCGTAATTTTTATGCAAAATCAAAAAAATAACAATTGTTTCTTATATGTTCTTCTTTTATTTTACAAATCCAAAATAACAATTATTTTTGATTTTTATCTAAAAAATCCGTAAATAACAGTTAGTTTTGGAATTTATATTATATGTCTTAGACAACAGTTATTGAAGACTTTTATAAAATTCATCAATAGAAATCACTCACCGAGTTTTCTTTTTTAAATCATACGTACAAAAGTTATTTTCAATTTTCGCAATTACGAAGGTGTTGGAGAACCAAAGTTTACAACGATTTAAATAAATAACTTTTATAAGTATGATTTAAAACATAAAAGTCAGTGACTGACTTTTACGGTCCCTACTCTTAACAGCTCAAAAAATTACTGCAGAAAATAAAGACTCCGTTGAAATCCACGTTTTCGTTTTTTATAAATTTTTAAATGTCACATTTTTTGTTCACCATTTTAATTTTGAGGAGCATGGGGTCCCGCGTCCAAAAAGAGATGTCCAAAAACGTTAGTACCAATTATACAACAAAAATGGTACTACATTTTTGCCAAAATGGCAACCGTATCTACATGTGTACATACATACATACGTATATGAATATCTATATAGCCTACGTATGCACTCGAAATGTGTATACTCGAATCTGTTGTGATGTAAGTCGGCTGTGAATAATGTGCAAAGTTGGCCGAATGATTTGATTTTGCCAAAGTGAAATCGAAATGAACAGTTTTGCAGAAAATTGTTAATGGCAACACAGCCAGTCGAAAAGGCTTACAATGAATGTATGTACAAACATAGATCGATAATCTTACTGAATGCTCAGGAGATAAATGTCCTTAGTATTCAAAAAGAAGGATATAAAGGAGGATATTCGGGGCACACGTGTGTGCTTATTATGTGCAAGCATAGAATTTAAATTAATGCCAATAGTAATATAATTCATGTATGCACGTATGTTTATGTTATTTTCCAAATAAAAGAAGGTGATTATTTTATTCTTAACGGACGAAATGATATTGAAGTAGACGAAAACTGAAATAGGCGTATTTATTGAGTTATGTAAATTTTTAGTTATCAAGTGTTTCTGATTTGCTATGAACTATATTTATTCCTATTTTTCGCTTTCGAAATTACGTTTGCTGACAGGTAACTAGATAAACGGAAATAAGGTCAATTGACAATATTTCGCAACAATTTTTCTGCAGACTGACTTGACTCTTGTAAGATATGGGAGTTACAACTAGTAGAGTCTAGGGAGTCTCTATTTGAAATTTCAGATATTTTTGCTCTTAATAGTGTTCACACTGCAATCTCTTTAAACTAAAATACGTGGACGATTTTTACTCAAGTACAAGGTACTGTGGTACTGTAGCATTGAAGCCGTCGTTGGCCATATGACATAAATAGACTGAGTAGGGACCGCAAATAATGATATATATGTATATATTTAATTTCAACTCAAAAATTATGTTGAAAGAAAAAGGTTGAAGATTAAGGAGCAAATCAACATAATCCTCGTTAGTTCGACTACCTTCAGCGGCACCACTATACAGGATGGAAAGAGAGTGACAGAGAAAGAGGGAAGGACAGAAAATAAGGACTTAACTTCCAAATTTTTGCCTAGATATTGAAAAATAGTACCACTAAATGCTTGCTTGATAATTTCGGCCCCCCTAACTTTCAACGTTTTTCCTATATATATACTGTATAACAAATTATACTCCCAAAGCTATCAAAATAATTAGTAAATTGATTTAAAAAGTGGATATGTGGATCATCCGGTTCTGTGTCAAGTTATTCTCTCTAACTTCAAAGCACTTCCATTTAAAAAGGGTAAAAACCTGCCTGCAGTCGACAGTGAGCAAAAATAGTGCAATTGTTTATTACTTTGTCTTTAGGTTTGTGTCTTTTCTATGCGTACAACGAAAGTTTTGTATCACAGACCAATCTAAGATTATTGATAAAACTATAGACCGGTTGGGTGAACAGCCAAGACGTTTACTTCTTAAGTGTGACAAAACAAAACCAAGTAATATATTTAGCATAAATGAATATATCAGTATAAAAAATCTGCATACTCAAAATGTTCAATACGACCTCATATTTATACATACCTATGTATATAATTTAAGAGAAGATATTTCGCTGCAAAGCAATGATTATAAATTATAAGCTTACCTTACAAAATTGCGGAGGAATATTACAGAGTATACGGAAAAAGCTTAATTTTTTTACATTTTTTATTTTGAATAACGTCTGGTCCGGTTATTTGGTTTACTATACAGGTATGTAGAGCTATGAATTTAAAAAAATACATCAGGGTTTAGTTGAGATATTCGCTTTTGACCACTATGTTTTGTACATTTCCCAGTACTGCAAAGTTTTTGACTGCCAATGAAAAAAAAGCACATGCCTCGGATGATACCCCCTTCTTTTGATGGCGATCACGGCAAACATAGGAAGGACTATGATTTTAGGGTATGCTCTTGAAATATCCGAATCCTTAATCGGGATGGTGCCTGGCTGGTTGATGTCCTAGGGAAAATAAAGGTTGACATCACCGCCATCCACGAAATGCGATGGACGGGGCGAGGAAGGTAAGCGTGGAGCCTTGCGACGTCTACTACAGTTGCCACGTAAAGGAGTGCAATTCGGTCGTTCACTCTAGTGGACGAAAGTCTAGCCACAATCCGCATTAAAGCGAGATTCTTCAACATCTCATTCATATGTGCCAATGCCCCGATGGAAGAGAGGGACGAGGCATCCAAGGCATCCCAGGCTCTCTTAGCTTAGAGCGTACATATTAGATGAGGGTGATCGACTTCACCGGGACCCGAAAATTGGCAGTATGTATTACTGGGTTCTAGCATAAAAAGATCCATCAAGCTACATGGATGTATCCACATCGAAAAACGGGAAACCAAATCGAGGATATTGTGATAGACGGAAGGCATGCTTCCATGTTTTAGATGTACATACGTACACTCCGAGGGCCAAACATCGACTCGCACTACTATATTGATGCATCCAATATACGACCCAACCTCGGAGCAGCAAAAAAAGGGCCCCCAACAATGCAAGGAAAGTTCAACGTCGAAAAGCTGCAATCAAAACAGACGGCCAATGGATTCGGCGCTCCACCCTCACACCTGCTGTGAGAGAGCACTCTTCAACAAACCGATTTGCGCGATCAGTGGAACCACATTTCCCGCTCATTACTGGCACGATGAGGAGTGTGAGAAAATGCTTGAAATGCTGGCCGACAGAAAAGACACCCAAAATTTTTAGCAGAGAGTTGAGCGACTTACGGAAGATTTCAAGACTCTTGTAGGAAGAACCATGGCGACCTAGTGACCGATGTCCAGAACGTACTCAGATTATGGAGGGAACACTTTTTGACCCTTGTGAATGGCAGAAGCACTGAAAGAAGTGGAGAAGACGAACCCGAGGTCCCAGTCGATGACGATGGAGTCGATATCCCAGCGCCTGACTATGACGAAAAGCGCAAAAGCTGCTTGAGCTGAGGGCCTGTCAGCTGAGCTATTTAATTACGATGGNTGCTTTGTAAGCATAGCTTGCAAGGTCTTATCGAATGTATTGTCTACCATAGACCAGGTATTCACAATACGCCAAATCTTGGAAAAGTATCGGCACCCACCACCTATTTGTCGACTTTAAAGCCGCTTTCGACAGCACTAAAAGGAGTTTCCTATATGCCGCTATGTCTGAATTTGGCATCCCCTCAAAACTCATACGGCTGTGAAAAATTACGTTAAGCAATACCACCAGCTCTGCTCTGTTGCCGTTCGCCACCAGACGGGGTTTCAGACAGGACGACTCTCTTTCATGTGACTTCTTTAATCTGATGTTGGAGAAGATAATAAGATCTGCAGAACTGAACCNCAAAGCGCATGGGTCTGGTGGTAACCGAGGACAGGACGAAATATCTCCTGTCATCAAACAAACAGTCAGCACATTCGCGCCTTGGCACCCACGTCACTGTTGACAGTTACAATTTCGAGAAAGTAGAGAATTTCGTTTACTTGGGAACCAGCATTAACACCTGTAATAATGTCAGCATGGAAATCCAACGCAGAATCGCTCTTGCCAACAAGTGCTGCTTTGGACTGAGTTAGCAAATCAGGAGTAAAGTCCTCTCTCGACGTACGAAAACCACACTATAAGTCACACTCATCATGCNAGTCACTCATCATGCCCGTGCTGGTATATGGCGAATTAAAATACAGCGGCTCAACTGGCTTGACCATGTCGTTCGAATGGACACCGACGCCCCACCTCTGAAAGTATTCTGGCTTCACTTGGCATTTCCAATTGGCCTCAGTTGGCCAAAATCGCTTTGGCGGTTACAGTGCCAAATAAGAAGAAGAAGGAGAGAATAGATCTATAACCTTATCAGTCACACAGTTTTATAATCCCGGCGAAATCCTTGACGCGGGTACCGGGAGGGGAACGGTACATGACGGTAGGAATTTTAGTTTGGGTTAAAAGCTCACACGGAAGGGGTTAGGCTTTCGATGCTTCCTCCTCGTAAAATAAACATGCTCAGTAAAAAGTTAACAATTTAAATCGACGAATAGTTTTATATCAACTTTTGTGAACTTCTGTTTATTTGTTTTTTGTACAACAAATGGTTACAATAATTTTAAGCTATAATAAACAATCTTTTAGTAAGTAGGTTATTGGTTTTGATTTTTTTTTTGTATGGGCCCCCCCCCCCCCTAAATTTCGTTCTGGCTACGCCCGTGGCTATAATAGTGGTAATGGAATGGTTATTATTATTGTAATGGTTATGGTAATTGTAATGCTATAAATTATTTTCCGAAAAGCAAAACTAAAAAAATAATCGTTATTCGTTAGCAATAAATTAAACGCAGTAAATAATCATTACAAAGTAGCTTATTAATTAAACTTTTAACCGCTACGCAGAATATGAATTTAAAGTCTTAGAAGTCGGTAACAAAACACCCTGTATATATTAGACCGTACCACCTTACAAGCAGAAAAAAAAGTTTTTGAGAGGCAATTTCGAAAAAATCTCCTTTTTATGGGCTAACCTAAGGGTCGCTTGTTTGTATTTGCCTTCGAGACCAGCATTCGGCAATAGCATTTTTTTTAATGGTTCTACTTGAATAATCAAAACCCTTAGACACTTAGAAAAAGTTTAATGATTTTTGGTAAGTTTAAATTTACTGAAATTAAAGTGGCACGCAAGAGCAATAAGAACGGGTATCCGGTGGGTAAGTACTAGAACGGGGTATTTGTGATGAAAAACCTTAGAATCTCTTTTTTTATGGCCTTATAAAAATACTTTAGATTTGAAGATTTTCGTTCCATGTCAAACAGGCCAAAGCTCTGCCCATAATTTTATGCGATAGAAATTAACCTAAAGCACTTCAAATTTATAATGCTCCAAGTAAAATATGGCAGATTTAGTTTTACGTAAATGCTGCGACCTTTAGAAGACATCATGTCCATAAATGCGTAAATAAATTTGTTATTCAGTTTGTTAAAACAGCTGTCAGTTATTAGGTCAAGATGGACTCCTATGTTTTTCGGGTCACTGATTACGAACATAGCATCAGAATTTCGTTTTTAAAATGGCGGAAGATTTTTTTTTAATTTATCGGATTTAAATTTCTTCGGAAATTTACAATTCTTCACTCGGGGGTATATGACAAAAATATCAAAACCGCTTAAGATTTTACAATTGGGGGTTCCCGAAATCAGATTTTAAAAATTCAAAATGGTGGACCCTTATTGGATCTACAATTTATCACAAAGGAATCAAAATCGTACGGATGTACATGGCGTATGAGTTACCCAGACGAGATGAGAATGTTACTCATACGCCATGTACCTATGTTCGATTTAAATTTTTTTTGGTAAAGGCTACATCTAATATGGGCCCAAAATTTCAAATTTTTTAAATCTAATTTCAAATTCATAACCAGCGCCCTAACGAACCCGCAATTGTAAAGTTTTAAGCGAGACGTGTCGATATAATTTTTTTGTTCGCTATATTGGATAAAGTCCCAGCGCCAAGTAGTTTAAGAGGAAAGTAACAGTCGTCTTTTACTACGAGATGCTCGAAGTTATGTTTCGGATATGTGTGTACATATGTATGTACGTATTGTTGCGCATATGAGTGCGTGTGCACTTGGCATCCCATGGCATCCAGATGAATAGCTACATAACTATGTACGAACATGGAAATAGCAGTCAACAAAAATATGCAGCAGCGCATGCGTACATATCTATATGTATATGTATGCGAGTATCTCTACTCGACGTCGTGCATATGCTCGGTCGGGAATGCAAAATATTTTGTAAGCGTTTAAGTGAGCGTACAAGTATTAGTGTGTGCGTTTGCATTTGCCTGTGATGCAGTATGCGTACGAAATTTGAATTTTAATCTGCATACACTGCAATTTTATTTATTTATCACAGAAATAACTTGGACGACGCAACTATGAAAGTGTTGTTGTAGTAGGAAAGGAACTCGAAAAGAAACTTCAAAATGTTCATATGTAGGTACCTCTCACGTAGGCTCTGATGTTGCGCTGATTTTAGCAGCAACTTCCGATCTTATTCCAGCATCCCATTGCTTGCTGCTCGTAGCAGCAATCTCTGCTGAGATATGGCAGCATTCTGCACTACGACAGGAATACGAAATGTGCATTTTACTATATATTAAATAAACTGTCAGCTGCGTGGTATGAGCGATTTTTGTGTGGCAAGCAGAAAATGCACACCAAATCGAGCACAACAACGAGGCTGGCATACGGACGTAGCTACATGAATATACATTGGAATACAAACATACATATATATCGGAAGAGCATGCATATTAATGCAGATTTACTTGCCTTCAAGTATCTACATATCTATGACTGCACCTTCCTTGTGCTTACAAACTACATAGTTGCTCTGTACACAAATTTGTCTGCAGTTTATCGAAAATTCCGTTTTGCCAAGAGTTTTTTCTGCACAAGTACAATTTTATTGAAATTTTATAATTTCCTGTGCATATCCTTTCATGCCTTAAATTGGATTTTTTTTTTTAAATAACCGAAGTGCCATTGACTGAAATGATTGAATGAACACAAGAATTTTGCCACCTAGAATTTTCTAAAACCCTTGAAGCATAGCAAATGCATAAAAATAGCTACTATTTTCCTCATTGTTTGTAGTCTTCTGTTTTGCCATTGAAAAAAAAAAAATTAAAAGGTAACATTAGATATCTAAGACACGTTTTAAACTGTTGCCATCGTAGCCAAATAACTGAAGCAGTGAGTATTAATCGGGTGGCCCAGGAAATAGCCGAAATGCTCTGCGAAGCTATATTAAAAACACAAGTGCCCTGCAGCTGGATTCCAACATTCGCTATCGCTCGCCAAAAATCTCCAAAAGAATAGCAGGCACACCTAGCAACCTGCAACACCTACTTACGTGCCCCTCATACTGCCAGATATTACAGTGTACACATTTCATCTGCTACTTTTCCATGTTGTATACTTTTAGGTCCCGCTGTTTTTCAGTTAGACAAATATGGCGCCGTAAATTTTTCGATTGTATCGATTGTCAGAATTTCATTCCCAGCAAGATCACCGACGGTCATTTTCCTAGTTACGTGACCGCCACGCGTTCGCGCTAAATTTCGGCACGTTTTCCAATGCCTTTCAAACCATTCAGCCTGAAAACACGTATTTACATACATATGCCAATCGCTTCGCTCATACAGCCCACCGTTCCATCGTCTGTGGTACTCAGCGTTGCAAACGCGTAAAGGTTCGTAAATATTCCGCAGAATCATTATTTTGAACACTCCAATAGCCGCTTCATCAGACATTTTTATGGTCCATGATTCCGCACCGCACACCGTATGAAACTCACGAATATGTTAGTGTATGGCCGAGCTTCTCCACCGATTTGTGGCGTGCGCCTCAATGTTGTCACACAAAGGGGATTGTGTTTTTATGGGAAGCTCTTTTCATGACAGAAATGCACTCAGAGGTTTGACATAGCCTGCCGAGGGATGAACGTATTTATTAGAAAAAACTTCTTTCTTTTTGCCGGATCGACCTCAGGCCCTCTGAAATGGTAGTGCGCACTTCTGACCACTACACAGCTGCGGTTTCTTTATAAGAGAGAGCATAAGAACAGCGGCAAAGTTGAAAAGAGTGTCAGCTGCTTAATTGTTTTTTAAGATTTTCTTCTATGTGAAATCAGTACGAAACAGAAAGTCGTTTGGTAAACATCTTAGTTACAGGCTTATAAGCATGCAAAGTGTACCAGTTTTTTTTTTTTAACCGTAAGTGAATATTTCATACTATATTTGTATCCCTTGACTCTATTAACCTTTTTAAAAATCAATTTTGTGCTTTATCTCAAAACTTATATTTTCAACTTGCTATCTTTTGTTACGATCTCATATATTAATGCCTTCATATATGTATTATAGTCTGTGAGTAGAGCACGAGATGTACAGAGGAGTTTATAACCTAGCACACGAATTCAAATTAAAAGGTTACGGAGAATGTATATGATATATCTTACGCTACCGCTACACCAGGTGTATTAAAAAGGTGCACTAAGCAATTCCAAGGGTTTTCAACTGTGTCTCTATATTTCAAATTAAAAAAAAACCTATCGCACACAATAATACACAAACTTGTTTTACAGCAAAATATTGCCTGGATATTGATCGAGCTACAATATTTTTATTTTGTTTATTTTTTCTTAAAATGATGTTGGGAGTTGTAATTCGATGAAATCCATCATATAAATCAAAAAGTGAATTTTTAATTTTTTAATAGTTATTAGTTATGACTTTTTGCATTTCAACGATGTTGTTTGTTACGTCTTTTTGCATTTCGGGTGACTATATGTATGTATTAGAGAGCTGCATGAATTCATTCAAAACGGATTGTGAATTATTCATACAAAACGGATGAATGATTTTGGCTTAAAATTTTTTTTTAATTTTAGTTAATACCTGTTCTGATATATGTGTCGACATTACAATATTCAAAGTATCTCAATTTTTACTCGAGTTATCGTGTGCACAGACGGACGGACGGCCGGACGGACGGACAGACTGTCACCGCTTAATCGATTTCTCTTTTCATTCTGATCATTTATGTATACATTGGTCTATATCTATCTCGATTCGTTTTGCCTGTTACAAACAACCGTTATGTGAACAAAGTTCTAATACCCTTGTGCACAAGTGCGCTCGGGTATAAAAATAAGTGCACGTTTTTGGTGTGACCTCATAACTTTGAGAACGGCTTCCCCGAATGCAACCAAATTTATGTGGCATATTCGATGTGTGTGTTTGCCTGAATTCGTAAAAGGAGGTTTGGCACCTCCCATACTAACTAAAATTTGTATGTTGTACATCTCTTGAAATATTTGTGGTAGAGTACTGGAAGTTGGTGTAGAGGTATATCAAATAATTCCATACTCATGGAGAAAAATGGGCGGTATTAGAAAAGAGGGCGTGGCACCTCCCATCTTATATATAAAAAATAAGTAAAAGATTTCAACCAAATTTATACGGCATAGTCGGGCTATTATGCAGATGGTTTGTGTTAAATTTCCCCGAATTCGGAAAAGGGGGCGTGGCACCACCCATACTAACAAAAATTTTCATCTGGTATATCTCTTGAAATATTTGTACATAGTAGATTACTGGAAATTGGTATAGAGACATATGAAATAATTCCATACTCATGGAGAAAAATGTGCGGTATTGGGAAAGGGGGGCGCGGCACCTACCATCTTAAATAAAAAAATAAGTGCTCGAAAACATAGTGAAAAATTGTTGCTATAATGTCTGTGTTTATTTTTTCTTCGGATAAATTAAGTCAAGTATAAACATGGCTGCAAGTTTTTCAATAGGGATTTTGTAGAGCCAATGGAATGAAAGTCACCACAACACAACATATCTGTCATTTCATCGTATTATCGAAAAGGTGGTGTACATTAATATTCGGTCTTTCTATTTTGGACTTTGGAGAATCACACGTGTTGATTAATATAGTTTTTAATTAAATCTTAAAGTTTGAGTACACTGGAAATTTTCCATGCAGGTATTTCTCCACATTGATTTATAGTGAACAAAACCATTGTGGAAAATTGTGGCTGTGTTGTGTTCTTTGGCTTCGACTGAAGTTTTTTCAAGTGCTCTTTTACTGTCGATTGTGAATTTCATTTGATTATTTAAATAAAAGTGCGTTTACCATACGATTTATCGAATTCGTTCCTATGCATTGAGTTTTTCATTCGCTATTGAATAAAATGCCACGATCCCGTCGTTCAATTATAGGCCGACGTACACGTCTTGCGAACATGATGTTATCGCAAAGAAGTCGCAAAATGTTGAGGAGCACTCCCAACAAAAGGAAGTACGGCGTGCAGGATTTTTCATTAATTTTTCAATATTTGGTGTAGAGAAGCACACCGGGGTACCGCTAGTTACGTATATGAAAAGAAATAAATAAATATTTGTAAAACCCGCATTTACAGTCTGATGTGGTTCATATTTAGAGCATATATGACTTATATGAAAATAAATAAATCAACAAAAAATTTTGCCGACAGGTGGCGCAGGAGTCGAGATATTTGGAAAACCCGTATTTATGATCCGATTAAGTTCACATTTAGAATGCATATTGCTTACATGAAAAGAAATAACTACACAAAAAATTTTGGCAGTTATGTGGCGCGTGAGTCTATATAATTAAAAATTCGGCATCTGTGCTCAAATTTGGTTTATATTCAGAATAGGTGTATTATCTATTTAAATTGAAATATATTTGTTTGTTAAGGTCAAATGTAGTATAATATTAACTTCAAGATTTCAAAAGAGCAAAAAGTAGAAAATAAAATTATAGTTAAAAAATTAAAAACACGCTTTTATTACAACAAGAACTAAAAAGTATAAAATAATTTGTGTATATATCGATTCCGTTTAAGAAGAATAGGAAGTTCCCTAACCTGATTTAATTTAACTGTCTTAAATTAGCTAAAAATACGATTAAAGTGATTGACCCGTAGTTGTAGTCAAAATAAAGTGCACTGTAAAGTTAGTTGCAGCTTTTTGGCATAACTTTCAATGGGATATCTGTAATAAAAGCGTGTTTTTAGTTTTTTAACTATAATTTTATTCATTCATTCATTCACATTCGTCCATTTGAAGGTAGAAAATTTAAAACAAAATGTATATTCACAACTCTCAAAATTCCAAACGCTGAGTGTTTTATATGTGAAGTAAAATATTCAAATATAGTGTACTCTGTTGGGCTAGAAGTTTGAATGAATTCATGCAGCCCTCTAATATGTGTGTACGAGTACATATAAACATAGCCTTTCACCTCATTGGTTGGTCCTTAGTAAGCCTGTAAAGGTGCATACGTACATATGTACAAACATGAAAATTGTAAGTCATATTGCGTTTGCATAAATAAACAAGCATACGTACAAGTAAGTTTGTGAATACACGTCACAATATTTATTACACTAGTTCATTTATATCCTTACATCAGAATTCTCAAAATACCAGTAAACAACACACGTAATCTCTAGCAAAATTGAAATGAAAATTCTCATTTAGTTGCATATCCTGTTTTGATAAAATTTTAATCTCCTGTTGCATGTTTAAATGTTGCAGATGTTTGCACACACTACTACAACACTTTTGTAAGTAAACGCCGATAATTTTCTATACAAATTTAAACAGTAGGAAATTTTTACTCTGCTGTTTATGTGTGTAGTAAGTATACTAAGTGCAAAGTTGATGCTTTCACCACTGGCTGGCTTATAGTCGAATCAAAGGTGAGGGAGTTAAGCTGGAGGAAAAAAATAAATTATTTAAATTTCATTTAAACTTTTTTTCCAAAAAATCGAATGACACTTGGTTTATATAAATTCGATTTTAGCCAATTGACCAATATGGAGTAAAATTTTATTATAGTAGAACACTTTTGGAGACATAGCTAAATTTTGGTTTTTTTCAGGTTTGAAAAGTCTATTCACTTAATGGAAATTATGTTTGGACGTGATAAGCAGATTTTAGTTTTATTTTCCTTAAAATAAACCAACTGGATTTCCTGTTCAAGTTGTATACAACACTTTTCGTTCGAACCGTCTCCCTCTGAGATATTTACGATATTTCTGAGAAGTTTGCAATAAAAAAAAATAATATAAATGTATTTAAACTTTTTAATAGGATGCCGCGGGAGGTTTTTGAAAAATTGCCTTAAATTAGGATCATATGGATTTAATATCCAAAAAAGTTGAAAGTCTGTTCGAAACATATTGCATTGCCACGTCTGAAACGCTCTTAGGTTTGAGTTGCATCGGTCCATAAATATTTCGACTCCAGCGCCACCTAGCGGCTAAATTTTTGGCAAAAATTTTTCCTATTGTAATACGGGTACTGAATTTGAGCGAAATCGGTTCATAAATAAAGGTTTTCTAAATATCTCGACCTCAGCACCAACTAGCCATGAGGTACTCAATATTGTGACCAGATATTTTATACTGTGCAAAAATATGTACAAATGTTATACATGGTGTTGGGCAGTATCGATACCAGAAGTACTCAAAATTCGATTCTCAAATGGATCGACAGCACCCCATTTTTAAAAGTATCGATACTGAGTACTCCAAAGAACTCAGTACTCTCAAAAGAACTCGAAGGTACGCAAACTCAAAAAAAAAAGAACTCGAAAATACTCAGTACTCAAAAATACCCTGTTCCAATAATCGCTCAGGATGAATTCAAAGTACTCAGTATTAAGTGTCGAATAGACTTAAAAAGTACTGAGTTTTATTTACATTTTACGGTATTCAGAAATGATTGCAGTTTTTAAACATTTTCTACCAAAAATGTTTACGACTTGCTATAAGTCGTCGTACATATTAGGCTCAAGTAATTTGTTTAAATAAATTTCGGCGCGCGCTCAGCCCAATGCCAATGAAATAAAAAAAATAAAAAAACTATTCCCTCTACTCCGTTTATTAACGAATCACTAATGGATACACGCACGCAAGTGTTTGCGGTTGAAATCGCTAATTGGCTTAGCTTAGTATGTTGGTACTTAACATCAAAATAACTACAAATAAATGTACAAATCGCAATTAGGCATACTTGGCAATGAAATCTGCAGCCGAGAGTTCATTATGAAATTCGAATCCTTTCAAAAATGAGTAGCTGCGGTTAGACAATTTCAGTTGAATTTAAATTTTGCGAGTTGTGCTGAATGCACGTGCAGGTATTTAGTGTGCGTGCACTATGTATGCCCAATGCGTACGTATGTATGTATATATAAGAGTCCCATGGTGCAGGCGGCATCTAGCTGGGTGGCAGCAGACCACCCAGTTGCAACCGCAAAAGCAACAGCGGAACGACACCAGCGAGTATGACTTAATTCCCTGGTGTATTTTCATTCACGCTAGCGCTACTGACGCGCTGAACGCATTGCCGGCGTGGCATGCAGCTGAAGTTGAAACGCCATATTTTTTAAAGCCAACCAATTTTTGCACTTTGTGCTGCAAATCAAACTAATTAATGCGACCACACACGCATCAAGCCATTGCAGGGGCCACAGCGGCAAAGGGAAGTGCGCCGCATTGCAATGTCACCAAAGCCTTTGGCGGAGTATGCGCTGCTGATGCTGCTGCTGCAAATGCAGAGGATTCACATACCTAAGATTCTTCAAGCAAGTGCTTAATTTTTCTGCTATGCTGCGTTGCTTTTTAACGCTGTAGCGGATGAGATGCAGTGGCGGCAACAATTTTATACGATGCGAACGCTATGGCCTTGAGCGCTACAATAGGACATGACAGCTCCTGCGAATTCCCTGCAGTGGAAATTACTAGTACTGAACTAGCTTTCTATTAGTTTGCTATGCAGTTCAGCCAGTTATGTGTGGGATTTTTTTTTAAATTCTTAAATAATTTTTCAAGCTAAACATTTTGTTTTATTTTATTGTAAAAATATTGCCCAAGCCTTGACCTAAACCATAGTTTCGAACTTTATAAAACGCTTAGGGAATATCAAAAAATTTTCTTTTCCAATTTCTGGAGTTCGTCTTCTTGATGTTGTTGCCGCCTCCTAATGGTCGATTTCGAAAAAAGTCGATTTTACGAGAAGCTTTTTCATGGCAGAAATACACTCGGAGGTTTGTCATTGCCGGCGGAGGACTAAAGGGCTAACTATAATATGAATAAGCAAGGGTATGCAAACGTGCGAATACACATAAATCCTATTCTGAAACTATAATGTGCTTAACATCAAGTTTCGTCAAGTTTCGCCAAACGCCATTTGCTTAAGGAAAGAGCGAAACTGATCGCACCTTCCGTACAGAATCAGCTGTTTGTCCTCGTACGTATGTGTGTACATATGTAACACATGCAGTGTTGCCGCATTGGGATTTTTTTACTGAAATTGGTAATTTTTTTCTTTATCATATTTGGTAATTTTGTAACTTATTTTTTAACATGGTAACTTTTTCGATTCAGTCCTACATGTAACACAGGTCAAAAGAAGTTCTGGTTCCACATTAGGAAGTGGGCCGTAAGCGTTTCCTTTTACAGAAACACCAGGTCATCCTGAAAGTTTCGCAAGGCGAATAGTTCTTCGGCGTTTCTAGGTTACTATAATTGTGTGATCTACAACAATCTGCTTCATAGTGGCTATTGTTATATCTAATTAAATATGGCAACACTGAACTCATGTAAGTAAAATATAACCACCTAAAAGTCTACACTACGTTGCTTATGCATTTGACAAACTTTTCGTTCATTTTCTGACAGTCAGGTACGGTAGCTTATTCATATTATAGTTAGCCCTTAACCTTTTTCTCATTTACATCTGAACGAGGGGTCAAATCCATGTCTTACGAAGTAGTACTACTCTTCTCTAACAACTCAGTCACAGCTGCTGTGTCCGAAATCCGAAGGAAGTAAAAAACTCAGTTTTTTATACATGGCTCATTTCTCACAATGACAGGGAGACCTATTGTACGTAAACCCTTACTTTATGCGTGAAGTATTTGAATTTGTGTTGGCCATTTCGTGGGCTTTTTGTTCCATATTTAGAACGGATCTACATCTAGCGAGAGCAATACACTCTGAAAGGATGAGTTCTGGCATTTCTTCGTTCAGCTCACAGAAACGATATACGCTCGTGGCTGAAATGTTCCTTCTACTGAGTTGATAATGCAGGGAACAATGTCCAGTGACGGTCCGCCTGTTCTTTGTCGTCGTGGCCCTGTGACCTTCCTGAGCCATTCTCTGTCGTAGATATCTATTGCATGAATCTCGGAAAATGGTGGTATAGCTGCCCATTGGTATAGATTTTTTAAAAATCGGCCTAAACATTTCCAGTTTTTCCATCTTCAAGTTTTCATCCATCAGTGTAATAATCTTTATCACCTGGTTTTGTGTACCTAATGATTCACTGTCCTCCAGGATACTCGGTGCATAATACATACCTTAAAATTCCTGAAAATTCCAAGGTTTGGTGTACCTTGTGTACATTACGGGGTAATTTGTGAATTTCATCAAGACCTTCATGTGACCTGTCATATATCCTGTTAATAATTTGGAAGTATTTAGAATTTTTACTGCTTAAAGCGTGGTCTCCCTCTGTACTAGGATTGGGAAAGCCGCTATACCCACTATAGCACAGAGTGCATCAACAGGTATGCCAATGTACACCATTCGGTGTAGTTTGCTTAGGTTTTTTATACATAGTGACCATCGTCTTCACAGCCCTGACTTCTCCTGCAGTAAAAGGGATCGGTGATTCCGTAGCTTTAGTTAAAGGGGAACTGTGGCTGCGTATGGAATTTTTTGGTGGAGCGTGAAGCTTCTGTTTAAGGAGTTAAAATTTTCCATTTTGTAGCCATAATTAAGCCCAAAATACAATAGCATAGTGGCAGTGGCAGCGGCAGTTTTTCGAAATCAGCTGTTTTTTAGAAAGTGTGGTGCCCAATGAAGCGACTCACAATACAGCAGTGGCAGCTAGCAGTACTGCTCACTTTAGCCCAAATTCTAAATTCACTGCCACCCACCGCCTTCATCGCCGCTCATATCACATGTTGAATTTGACATAGATGCAACGCAGTCAACTTCTGTTTATGTCACTGAAGCCTAAAAGGCAACAACAAAAATGTAAATGTATTTTTATTGAAATCGAACATGAAAAATGGTCCGAAACTTTTGAACTAGTTATGCTCTGCATCAGCATTTTACCAGTTAATGAACGGGATTGTTCATCGGCTGGTGTGGTTTTTCATTTCGTGATTTACATATGTATGCGCAAAAGTGTTGGTGTAGTGTCATGTTATTGATTTAACGAAGCGCGATAACGCTGAAGATGAAAATGAAATTGAAGATACTGATGTGGATGCGACTATTGCATAGCTTGTGCTACACACGCTACAAGGATATTCTTTGCCTATTAATTTTGCTGTGATTGAATTTACAAAGTGTGTACTCGTAAACGTCATTACAGATATGACTATTTGCACGCTGCTTGCCATGATTTAGTGCGCATGTGCGTACATTAACACTTGACAGGAGCCACATGCCATATGAATAGGCATTTTAAGCGATTTCCACTGAAATGTACGACTCAGTGAATGCGTACTATTTTGAGGTGCAGAGCTGTTGGCACTGATAATGATGGTGATGGTTGTTGTTGTTGTTGTTGTTGCATGCGTAAGTATCCATCATGCGAGTAGTCAACAGCATTATCGATATGAGCAGCAAGACAGCAACATCATCAACATCATCAATATTGATAATTGCTGGCAGTGCGCGACCAGCGAACGGTGTTGATGGCATTAATGTCAACGCCAATGCTTGCTATTAACCTCGACATCAATTGCAACGACCAACCAACCAGCAACAAACCAATCAGTCAGCCAGTCAGTCAGTCAGTCATTCTGTCAACTATGTATGTAGCAAGTGAAACAACCGAAAAGCCAAGCAGTAAGCCAAGAATTGACGGCGCCACCATGCAATCGCTCATTCATTTATGCACCTTGTCAGTTCGCCAGTTCGATAGTCAATCAATTCGCGCCGTACTTCGTTAAATTGTGGCGTTGTGACAGCGAAAATATGTATGTGCACATAAATTTTGATTTGTACGCAAATATATGGACTTAAATATACTAGGTATGTACACATGTTACTGGTATGTGCTGCACTACCCTGCAGTGAGAAATTGTCGATTGTTAAAGATAACCAATTTGAAGTGAGCTTTCTGCAGAAGCCAGCTTCGACAGCCCTCCTTCTTCGCCTCGCGATAAGGCTGAGTAATTTGTTCTAGTTGAAGAGCCTTGGATCATCGGAAACAAGGTTTGCAGGCTGAACTCAGATGCCTACCAGGTGGTAATAGCTCTATATACAGCTAGAATCAGTGAATTCATTCTTATCGAAAAAGTTAATTGTTATTGTCCGCTCTCCCAATACATGGACGAGATCCCGTATGCCTCAGCGTCAAACTGAAAGATAGCGCGATCGGGCTGGCAACAACGTACATGGCACGATTTTGAGCTCAAGCGACTACAACTCCCGAAGTGAGTGTTCACTCGACTTTATTATTTTATATAATCTTACTATACGTAACAGTGGGAACGATCCCACCTTTGTGACCTCTGTTAGAAGAGCAGAGCTGGGCGTCATCCTTTTCATTAATTTTAAGTTCATTTGCGATCGTGCTCCTTTAGCAGCATACAGGAACAGCAAACGAACCGGCTGAGCAAAGTATAAAAATACGCGTTCGTTCTCTCTTCATAGATTCGCTACTCACGATAACTCCTGCTTATCACAAAGACCAGATGAAGCGAGTCTCTCGAGCATGAAAGTTGTTTCTCTCGGTGAGCTGGACTCATCATCAAAAATAGTTGATGCAGTGAACTTTGCGACAAATGCCTGTAATGCTGCTTTCAGGGACTGTATCCCAAGTATCGTCCCGAAGAGCAAAGAATAAATTCTAGTGATGGAATCCTGAGTTTTCATCGCCGAGGAAAAACAGCAGGCTTTACAATCAAGACAAGCGAACAGGTCTTTGCCAACCCAACAAGGATGCACTCAAGTTTTTCATGAAGGCCGTAAAGAGGACGAAACGCGAATTTTAGCAAAACTTCTACAACAACAAAGAAGAGAACTCCGAGGCTAACAGGCCGATAAAAATTAGGTGGAAATCTTTTTCAAGTATTAACTCTATCCAGAAGCCTAATTGTAGCTGGACGTCATCAAGTAACGAAATGCTGAAGGTCCCTATGAACACTCACTTCCTGGTTATGAGTTATGAGTAGGATATAATGGGCTTTAATTTCCTTGTAGCCCTACAAATCTCAGCCATCTTTCCCGCCCAACTGCAAAAAGCTAAGGACATACTGTGCCATCTGCTTTCTCAGACTTTTACAGCCTGCCTACTCCTCCGCAAAATTTGTACTATTCTATTGGAACTGGGGGACGGCTCCATCACAAAGGATGTGACCAGAAGCACTCCCCAAGATGGCATTCTCTCACATCCACTCCGAAATCTAGCCTTTAACGCCCTACTTCTAAGGTCGAAAACAAAGTGGCGCGGCGAGCAAAACGACGAGCATAGCATAGAGGAAAAGGTCGATAACAAATGTATATGTTTAAATAGGAGCACGCATAGTGAAGAGCAAATCGTACATACAGTTTGTAATTGGCGGTTTTATCGACGCTATGCTCATCGCTTTGCTCGCCCTTCCACTATGTTTTCGGTCTAAGTGTAAAAGACAAAGGTTGTGAAACATCTGCAGGTGCTGAGTGAGTTATTACCAAACGCGTTCAGTCCAGTAAACATCTAGTTCAAGGAATGTGGACTTAGCGTCAATCCCCCAAGACCGAAATACTACTTTTCAGAAGGAAGTATAAAAATCCTCTATTCAAACCTGCTGCTATAAAATCTCCTTAATTTAACGGAACAACGTGCAAAGTAGCCATAGAATGCAGGAAGACTCTCAACCAGCTGGCGCCGAAGTGCTCCTTGACGGTTGTATGGGTCCCCGGACACAGAGTGATTCCTAGCAACTACTTAGCCGACGAGCTGGCCAGGAGGGGGACGGAAATATCTCAAGTCAGTTCTACTCAAAATGTGGCGGCCTCTGTGATGTAGTGGTTAGCAGTGCGTGCAACCCTTCCGCAGGACCTGGTTTCAAGCCCAGTTTAACCCAGCAACAAAAAAAGAAGTGTTTTTCTAATAGCGGTCGCTGACATCACTTCCTGCAGGGTATATACCAAATACACAAATACACGTAGATATATACCAATGCATACATACGTATGTACTTGTACATATGTACATATACATATGCTGCGGTTTTTAATTGAATAAACATCGGCTGGCCACAAAGGAATTGAATGCGCTCTCTAAAGGCTGACTGTCTGAATAGTAAGTTTGATGTAGGTGTGTGTGTGTGTGTGTGTGTGCGTGGCTGCTATTGAGTGTGATTGCCAGGATGCCAATTAAATGAGATTTTTAATTAGGGACAATGCAAAGTTACTGACATTGCAAGCTTTGCCATGGAAAGAATGTAGATAGCAGCGAGCCACATTATACATATCTGTACACATGTTTGTATATAGGTTTCCGTCAAAGCTTTTACGATTCGTGGCGGCGGTATTGGTGTGGCGTATGGCAGCCGCATCGTTTTAATAGCGGAAAAGTGGAAATTTAATTTACTTTTTGAAATTTTTTCGGCCTTTAACAAGAACCGCGCCGTAATGCTTTATAATATGTACATGTACATGTGCAAATACATATACATACATAAATGAAGGCAATGCAACAAATAAGGGCAGAGCGCGCAATGAATCGGTTGGCAAGCGGGTCGGTTGGTTGATTAATGAAATCTTTAATTATCTGCATAAAAGGGCATGACGGCAGCACATTCATGTGTTGATAGACCACACATCAACACATCAGGAGATGGGATCGATGTAAAAGTGGTCCCTTTGAATCAATTGAACTTTGTGTATTTGTTTTCTTAGTTATGTAAAATTCAATTATTTGAATATGTCTTAAAAAGTGGAAAATGCAAATCGCAGCTCTGTGGTGGCCAATTGACATCGCCGAGACAACCGAACTAGGCGCGCAAAAGATCAATTGTGGCTTGAACTGTGTGGCATGGGGCGCCATCCCGCTGAAACCAAAGATGGACGAAGTCCATGTTATTAATTTGCGGCCACAAAAAATCGTTTGAGATACCTCTTTAGCGCTCGTAGTTGAGCGAAATGGCGTTTCCAGCAAACTTTCAAAGGAATATGGGCCAATGATGACATAGCTTCAAATCCGCACCGGTTTTCGGATCCCCAGACGCAGCAAGTATGTCCTGCGATACCACAATTTTTGACTATGTTTTTTTCAGCGGTATTCAGTTTTTAATTCATTTTGCATATACACATCTAAATCTGAAAAGAGATTCAATATAAACTTTCCACACACATATAAGACTTTATTGCTCACATACTCGTTAGTATGTATTTTTTGTCCCAACGTTAAAGCAAAGTTTTCCTCTTGTAGTGCTTAGTTATTATTGTATTTTGCACAATCATCGCCACTATACACCAACCACTACTTAGGAATTCTCACCAAACCACATACGCCCACGTGTGTTTTAACTTAAGTACTTAACCACTGTGTAGGGGCCAAATCAGCTTATCATTTCTCTGATGAGTCAAGGGGAAAGTCACAGTCCTGGCAACGCTTATGTAGTTATACCCAAGGGAGCATTTATCATAAAAAGCTTTTTGCTTACAAGTAACACAGGATCCCAAATTTCCCTGCTCACAAAAATACCAAACAATTTCGTGAACAATTTATATGAACTGTTTGTGTTTTTTTGTAGCCACTGGCGTTTACATGATTTCCCACAAACCTTTTTTCCTCCGACGCGACGAAGTGAATATTTCTTCAAATCATCTGCCTCATCCTTTTGCGCCTCCATTCCTTACCAATTCTAGGCAATCATTTATTTGCACAAGGATGCGGTTGAGCCAACTGACTGCTCCTTTGTTGTTCTTTCAAATTGTCACTTAACCCAAAATGGATAATAGTCTTAAAACGACATTCGTTCATTTCCTCCAGACGAAAATTGAGCAACAATGCGAATTCAATGCCAAGTCCTTTTTGGGATTTTCTGTGCGTCTAAACGAAAAGCGATTATAATAAATAAAAGTTTGTAAAAAAGGGCACGCGTTGACCGCTGAAGCCGGCCGCCGCTGTTAGGAACTGAAGACAATCTGAAAAAAATGGCATTGAGTACTGTTAAAGGAGTAAAATGTGTGCGGTGAAGCACAGTTATGAACGATAACTGATCACGCATTCCTTTGCAAAAGACTCGTTTTGGACAGACGTTTTTGGAATGAAGAATAGTTATTTTCTATATAAATCACTTTCAAGAAGATGATAATTCGACTAAGATTTAGAATAATAGGCACAAGAGAATAAAATATATTATTTTCAACGACAAAATCCTTTGAACTAGCGCGGCTTTAAATAAGTTCAAACACATGTATGTGAGTGTTGGCAGCGCTAGAGGGCTCAAAAGTTAAATATTTTAAAACGAAATTACCAAGCTTATGCGCTATATGAAATGCATAAGGCCATAGGGTCTATGACTACCAACTTTGGCAATTTATTGTTCAAGCAACAGCTAATACAACACATATCCTACGGGCACTTATACTCGTACTTATGCACATGCATATTTTTGTACAAGACATTAGTCCGCATCACCGTATAAGCAAACAAAAAAAAGTTCGCCATACACCTCTGTGTCTAAAGTATTTTCGCAAAGCAATTTGGAAAACAACAAATGTTGGCCCATCCTAGGCGTTGCCTTTTTCCATTTTTCTGTAACACCTTCATTAAAAAAAAATAAAAAATTATAAATTTGTAGTTCTATGGGAATTATCAAAACACTTCCTTGGAAAAAGTTTAATGCTTTTTGGCGAGCTTTAATTTAGTGATATTAGCGTTGTAGGTTAGGTTTGTAGGTACTGAGATCGTTTTCTTTCAAACAGCGTAACTTTTTTGTTTTTCTATTTTAGCGTTTCGAAATTTTTAAACAGAAAAATTCGTTTTAAAACAAACTTAAACATAAGGTTTTGCGGAGATCATCACATATCCTCATCCCTGCTGAAAGTCTAGAGAAAAGAAGTCTGAAGAGGAGATGTGGTGAGTCGTAGATTATGCATCTGTATTCTGTTTATCTAGAGAAGGTCATTTTGCTAAAATACTTTAACTTTTAAGGAAGAAAAAAATTTTTAACAGGCAAAGAATAAAAAAAATTAAAGAATTTTTCGTAAATTATTTTCATCTTTTAGAAAAGGAACTAGCTGCTAACGAAAAAAATCGATGAATATATAAAGCAGTTGTGAATGGTCAAATGAACACCGGTGATACTGCAAAACGGTCTATGTCTATTAGTACACTTGACAATTAGATGGTATCTTACTTGCACCGGAAGGCATGTGCAAATCGTTACACCCTAATAAACGAGTGATAAAACTGTCTACCTTTGGCTGATGAGGATGAACGATTGCCAGAAGCGATCAGATACAGATAACAGATCAATTAAGCAACAAAGGTAATAAGTGACATCGAACGTTTTGCAGTATCACCGACGATATATGCAGGAGAAAATGTTACTCATACGCCATATCGTAACTGGCCGTACTTGTACGTTAGGTTGATAAAACAAGTAAAGCCAGAATTTTTATGATCTCACCCCGTAGGATTGTTCTATATCGAAAAAACATATTAAATTTTTTTTTTTATAAAAAAATATTTAGAGGTCGCTCAAAGCGCTCAAAGTATTTCATGTATTTATAAGGGGAAAACCAACTTTTCGTAGAAATGGTATAGAATTTTTGAAAATCAATATTCTTCGATTGCAACAGTCTGGTTCTTTTCAGGAGGCTTCCAATAATAATATCCAATTGTTTATTTAACCATTTTTTAATATCAAAGATTTTTTATTGATCCCTCCATTGCATTTTCTGGGGTCTTTGGCGGACCTATAAAATATAGTGTCCGTGAGGTAAGGGTTAAATAAACAGTTGAGTATTGTTATGGGAAGTCTCCTGAAGAGAACCAGAGTTTTCCGATCGAAACATTTTTATTTTTAAGAATTCTATACCATTTCTGCGACAAGTGATTTTATCATACAAGGAATATTTATTACAAGGAATATTTTTTGCTTAAAAGAAAGGGGTATATTTTTTCGGTATAGAGCAATCCTCCATATTTTCCATATTAAAGTTTGGTATTTTTTTTATTCATAACGCAAAGTTAAAACAAAAAAAAATTAAAATTAAAATTTTAGCAGATCTAGAACAACGGTATACAGATTCCTAATCTACAACCCAAAATTAAGTTTACGTGTCTCGTCATTTTTTATGTTATTTTAGCGTTCCTACAGTGTAATCGGATCTTAAAGAATGATATATCAATGTTATTTTTCAAAGTTCATGGACTTCAAGTACTTCGTTCTAGTACTTAACAAAACGCCAAAAGAAAAATTTGTTTCGTAATTATCTTTTGTGTACGGCGCATTTTTTTCCCGGTACGTCCTAATGTACATATGTGCATATGTGTGCGTATTTATGCAAACGCAATAACTACCAATTTCGCATTCGGAGAAATGCATTTACTAGCCCACAAATTTTGTTTCTATTTTTGGGTTTTGATTTGAGGAAAAATCTCACATTCATTCCTTTTACATTGCCTGCCAGTAGCTAAGCGTGTCCTTATGAACTTTTGACAAACGGGATTAAAACCTTATGAAACTACTGAGTAAGCTAGGAATTTATGCAACAAAAACAGTGATGAACTTGTTACTTGCGGCCACCACAATGTGTGTGTGTTTTTCTATAGCAGCACATCGTAAGCAAAGTCAAAAGAGACAATGGCATTTGGAAAGCGAATTGTCAACATACTTCACAGATATATATACATACATATATATGCATGTATGTATGTATGTATGTATGTATAGAAAGCTTATGCGTTTTGAAGAACAGAGAAGGTTGTGGCTAGGCCTGCCAACTTGGCTCAAATCGTGCGATTTTAGGTCTCTTTTCACTTATAATGGCACTGTTGAAAAATAGTAATATTTCAAAACATTTTTGTGAAGTCAATCCATATACTACTTTTTCAGCAACTAAAGTTTTCTAGTTTCTAATGTTTATAAAATAGTTTTTTATTATAGTTTCTTATTTTTTTTGTTGATTGGTGAAGAAATAAATAATCTGTTTTCGATTTAAAAGAATTGTAACTTATTTGGCACTTATATTTTTCTATTTTACACTTGTTGGTACCTTTTTATACCAAATATGGCACCGCGTAGCTGAGATAATTTGGTAGCTCTGGTTGTGACATCTTGGATAGTGCTTGTAACGAAATGGAGGAGAAGGTCAAGTAGATGTGCGTGCGGAGGAAAGGCTGACGAATAACGAACAATGGCCGTGAGTGTGGATTTAAATTCAGAACAATGGACAACAGAAGAAACAGCAGCCATAACAGCTGTCATTGTTCACCCACCACACATATGTATGTTTGTACATATTTACATACGCTTTTTAATGCATGCACGCTTACGTACATATGTGTGAATGAATATAGATTACGGCACAGGGTGTGCTGGAGTGTCGAAAACACATGTAGCGCAAAGGTGAACCGAAAAGTGTGTAAAGGTGATAGCACCGACACTCGCGTTACATTCAAAGTACAATTTTAGGATTAAAATCTAATTAAATTAACATTTGAATGTTTCAGCGTACGAAAAAAGTTTACTTGTTCGAATATAGGGACTTTATAATATTTTGGGAACAAATTCTTGTAACTTACTAAATATAAATCAAAAGATAGTTCGGTGCAAGGGTGAGCAATGATGACTTATCAATGATTTATGCGAAAGCTCTCAGAAGAATAAATTTTTGGATATTAGAATATTATTAGGAACTAGATGGAATGGTGTTTTCGCAAAGTATCCACTGGGCAGCAAGCGAACACCAGTTTCGAAGTCTAAGGCTAACATCACTGCCATCCAAGAAACTCATTTAACGGAAAAAGGTAGAAAAAACATAGGTCCTTGCGAAATCTACTACAGCTGCCATCTGAAGGAGTACAAATTCTATGTGGAATTTGCCTCTATAACCCACATCAAAGCGAAATTCTTCAACGACTCGTTTATTTTCGTCCATGCGCTGACGGAAGAGAAGGACGAGGCGACCAAAGATCTCTTCTTTTAGCGCTGGGAGCGTAGATAAGACTACTGACCCCACCACGATATCAAAATCTTTGTTCTCTATTTGTATGCCAGGGTTGGCAAGAGAAGGTTTTTTGGTCCACCAGATCAGGGGCCTTTTAAAACATATTTTCTTATTTTTAGGGGACTGGCAATTCGCACCGTCGGAAAATTTAGCCACTAAGGCTGGCCGACATGCCAGTAGTTTGGAGCACTAGACTCCAGCATAAGAAGATCCACCAACGAGAAAAAAATCGTTAATGTTGTGATAGCCGAAATACATAACAGATATTCCAGTATTTTTTCAAAAACGTACACTACGTGGGCTGAGCATCGCCTCGAATCGTCTCTGTCCAGCAAAAAAAAAATGCTAGGAAATCCGCAATCACAACAGACGGCCAGTTTATGCGACACTCGACTCTCTTACCTAAGCTCAGCAAGCACTCCACAACGGCGATTGTATTTTTATGAGAAGCTGTTTTTCATGGCAGAATTAACACTCGGAGGTTTGCCATTGCCTGCCGAGGGACGACCGCTGTTAAGAAAACACCTTTTTTCTATATTTTTTTTGCGATGTTGCTTTGACCAGGGCTTGAACCCAGGCGTTGCGGAGGGGAAGCGTGCACTGTAGTGGTACACCATAGCGGCCGTAATTATCTATTAGGGATGGGGAATTAAAATCTCCTACTCCATTAATATATCAAACAATTAATTGCTAGGCAAAAAAAAAGTTATTGCAATCAATTACAAGATGGATACTAATCGATTAATCGAAAATTTCTTTTATTATTTTTGCGTTTAATGTTAAAATAACGAATTAGTTATGTATATTGTATTATATTCCTTGTTTATTACAATATGCTAAAAATACCCGGCTCGCGTTACTCCTTCGCATGTCTCAATAGTAATACTTTTAAAGCCTTGACAGTTCAAATGGAAAATCCGTTCTATTTGAGTTTTTGCGCCTTTTGGAATTGCGAACTTTTTTACCCAGAAGCAGAGGCTCCAGTTTGGTAAGTTTTGAAAGGGATTTAATCAGAATAGGAAATTCGATTAGATGAAAGGAACAGCACTACTCGACTAGTGCTATTCATTTTCTTAATATTTCCACCCCTACTGACAATTCATAACATCACCACCATTATGTTTTATAAATTAGTTTTTATTTGTAATATACGATTCTTGTTTTACTAGATCACGATTCGAGCGACATCTACCGAATGCCATAATTTATTTTTGTTCCACCGGCCACTTGAAAATTGACAACAAGTAGCAGTACACACAAAATCACCATAAAATCACAATCAAAAGAAAAAATTCAATGAATGCCTACCTAAGGATATATTTTTGACTACACCGAATAACTGGCAGTTGAACGGCGAGAATCTGTTAGAACTCTTCCAGCCTTAGTTAGCAATTTTTCATTAGTGTCTGTATGACGAGGGAAATTGTTTCATGTGACAGCGGTATTCATGCCTTCAAGTGAATGGCACATGCAGCAGGAGAGGGGCAACTCTAATTTACATGTGCACCAAGGACTACATACAGCACCGGCAATTAATGCAACAGCACAGCACACAAAGCAAACTTTCCATTTTGTACACGTATGTACATACATACAAATGTAATTGTACGTTGAGAAACCAAGAGATATTGCGACAGGAAGATAGAGGCCCGCTGGGCAATTAAATGCAACCAAACACCAATAAAAACAACCAAAAAGGATTTACGTAAATGTGCATACAAATGTAGTGTATACATAAAACGTGTGTTTAATGGCTAATGTATTCATATGTGTACATTAGGGTGGCCAAATATGCATGTGAAAAAGTAAAGTCAAAATTTTAATGGAGCCGCCCCCTAGGATTGTTCTATACTGAAACAAATATACCCCTATTTTTTTTTTTTTTTTTTTTCAATATTTAGGAAGTGCTCAAAGCGCTCAAAGTTTTCTATGTATTTTATATGGGAAAAACAACTTTTCGTTGAAAGGGTATAGAATTCTAGAAAATCAATATTTTTCGATCTGAAAGCTCTGCTGCTCCTCAGGAGACATGCGGCTTTAAAATTCCGACTTTACTGTTTTTGGACCACCCTAATGTACATGCATGCATTGTCTGTTGTGCAGCCTTTCCGTTTTTGTAATGTAAATCACCATTTATGTATGTGCATTTGTGTGTATAAGGTGAAAATTTGCTGTTGAATTTTTGATTGAAATTTGTAAATGGCTAAATAAAAATTGCTGAGTCCTGCGATTTGGCAGACAATTTATTTGCCATGTGTACCGCATGAATATATCGCACAATAGGCATGTATGTATATGCAACTCAGACTGGATTAAATGGGTAGCAAATAAAAAAAGCAAAAATTATAGATTGATTGCTTCAAAACTTGTAACTGGTTAACCGTTGAAACACATTTTCGTTTACTCATCACCGAATGCTATCTAATGTTAATACGCTCTATTTACAATATTACCTTAACTTTTTCAGGACTAAAGTTAACAAAACGCAGATTTTATTGGAGATTTCAGCATTTACATTTTTATTTTTTCTACAGACGTAGTATGTGTTGCGGAAAAATTTCTTAAATTTCTAGGATTAAAGGTAAATAAATGTTTTTCACTAATTTTGGAACTGGAAGATTCTTAAGTCGTCAAATATAAACTGCTGGTTACAGCCTATGTACATATGTATGTTTATCTGCAGGGCCGGACCCGGGCGTGGCTCTAATCCATACGCTTCGTAAGCAGTCAATCCAAGTTCTTAATCGTCGATTTGCGAAAAAATACGTGAAGACCAGGTACTCATGAAATTTGATATGTAAGCCTATCTGTACCAAACTTGTCCAGAAATGGCCCGGAGCTACACCCGAAATGGTCCTGAAAAAGTCTTGAACTAGACATGAACTGGCCCCGAACTTGTCCCGAAATTTACACAAGAGCAGTTAACATTTCCTGCAGGGTTACTGATGACGGTTTACAAGAATGCTCGGAGATCCAAGTGTCTCTCAAACGGTTGATATACCTTAGGCTAACTGGTCTAAAGTTCCAAGGGTTGAAGATACCACGTTTCCCTATTAGCAGTATTAAGCACGCTCTACAAACTGTGAACAGAATCGGCTAAACCACCTCCGAAGCTTCCCGAAGTATGCCTGGTAATTTAAAGACGGAAGACTAAAAATGGAAAAACATATATTTTTTACCTACAAAAACTCCTCGAGAAGGTCCTCATCGAGGACCACTGTAATGCTTAGAGCAGCACCCACGAGTTTGTGGACTCTTCACCCTGTCAAGGTTCAGTACTTTTATATTGCTCCGCCTCGGCTTTTGAGAAAAGGCTTTTCTATGCCAGACGAGAACACTCATAGAAAGGAAATTATCTACCGTTTAATGTTAGCCTAAGGCCATAGTCAGCAGCCATTGAGTGCCATCTGTGTAAATTAAAAATAAATAATTAAGAGCCCAGAGACATTTGTCCATTAGAATTTCCCACATTGCACATGTTCCAACCAGCAAATAGCACAGTGGCTGAGTACTCAACTCAATTATTTCTAATTTGATAAATATCAACTTGTGCAACTCACACCCGTTACCTTGACTTAAACACCCTCAACATAGTAATAAATGGCTTTTGGAAGTGTCTGCATTTTCAATTACTGCTTAACTCCTTAGTTTGCAAAAGTATGCTCACACCAAGCAATCTGATTTACAGTCGCTACCCTTTTCATGTCACATGCAACTCGTGCAATCCCCTTATTGTTGTTGTTGTAAATACATAGTACACTCCTCAATTTTAAACGTCATCACTTGCTTTTCATTGCACAACAACTCACGCGCGCTTTTTACTTCATTCAACCATTCACTTCATAAACTAACTGCGTGTGAAGCCTGCATAAGGTAGGTGAAGAATGTCTGTCACCCAAGCCGATGTGTTTACGAGTACAAATCTACTTGACCGTATAAAACCATTTTACACAAGTCAATGTTGATTGTGTTAATATTTAGCAGCTGTTCCGAACATTAATGGTATTAATTTTGACTTTAGTGTCGAAAGAGTCCAGCTGATGCTGCAATTCATTTTTAGTTTTTTTCTATGCTGCTATTATTGTTATCTGTTTCTATTGTTTTTGTAGTCTGTTGTGTCTTGTGATTGCTGTTATTGTTTTGAACTTTTCCTTCCTCAGTGTTTATGAATAGTTTAACTAAATTGCATTTTGTATCCTTCGCTTAATTTTATTCGGAGTTTAGTTTAGTGTTAATAGCTTGATGAAAAAGAGAAATGAAAGCAATTTACGCTTAAGTATGTTAGGAAAATTTAAAATAAGTCAAGAATGTGTGTAAGGAATTATTTATTTAAAAATAGGAGAAAAAATCGGTTTATATTTGCAATTGGCTTTCTTCCAATGCTGGTAAACGATATATGTTTTTGTGTATATAGTCACACACGGATATATGTACTTAGTTCAACAAGTAACCCTCCATCCATCAATTTGAATTGTAATGCAGAATTTTTCAAAACAAAACAGGGTTTATGTCCTTTATGTTTCCAAAAATATGTAAAACCATGAACTGATTTTCGTAGTTATAGCAAAAATTTTTCAGAAGCAGTATTGCTTCTGGTTTTTCTAGTGAAAGAGAACATGCGGCATTGAGCGGTTGTGTGAAAGAATTCAACTACTAATAAACAGTGGTCCATCAGCTCAAAAACCTGGCCAATAAAATAGGCAAGTTTATGTTTAAGCGGCCGCAGATTATAAACACAGTGCCACAAAAAAGAATCACGAAATACTCCCGAAACAAACTTTAATGTTGGTTGTGGGTAAGATCGAATACAACATTAAAATTCGCTTCTTATAGTTCCGAACTGTCCATTTTTTATTTAAAAAAAAAAAACTTAATTTTCATACTTAACTCACTTATCTATTAAAAACTTGACTACATATTTTTCTTACGATTTCAAAACACATGTTTGTAAAACGGATTTATAGACCTTAAAAAAAACTTATCGACCTTTAAAATACTGTATAAGTATCTATTGACAGCAAGGTGTGGTAGAAGAATGGGACCAAATGGATCTTTACTTGGTATAATCGTAAAAGGTTTATAAAAAACTCAATTTTCAAATCGGTCAAACTCACGTAAATCTTAATATTTTTGCGAGATATTTTGGTGGAAGTCTTCAAATATAATAGATTTTATAACTCCAGTGGAAAAGAGTACCGTTTTTTTTTTTGTATGGGGAGTGATGCAGTCTACTGTACATAATTGACTATGATTACTAGGCCGTGCTATCATAGTAGCACTATGCCAGAAAGTGCATTTTAAAATTTTCAGGGAATAGCCTCATGCGATTATCGATTATATTTTTTGTTGTTTGTGTGAGATATTTTACTTTTGTCAGTATTTTTCTTTTAATCAAAATGTGTTGAAATCAAAGTGAAAATAAAATAAAATATTTTGCAAAAACCCAACTACAACTAAATTACAGATTTGGTTCAACGTAGATGAATATCTCAAGCTCCAATATATTTGGCTATAATTATGTATATATGGGGCGTTCCATACCAAAATGGATGGGGTTCACTCTTCATGAGTTTGATTTGTTTAAAATTTTTAGGGTTGATGGACAAACATCAATACATAGTATAAAGGAAAGTCGAGATTTCTTTGTACGCGGCAATCTCGAAAACTTCTGTACGGATTTTGACGAGGTTTTCTCTAATATACTCTGTATCGAAAGGAGAGTGACCTTTTTTATTTAGAATTTTAATAGGGTTGCCACCTGTCCAAAAAACTGTAAGATCCGCACCGTTCGTTGGACTAAAAAAAATTAGGTGTCAAATGAAAGCGATTGGTCTCTAGAAAATCACTAATATCTTATTTTTTGAATAGGGTTGCCACCTGCTAAGAATTTTACTATATTCAATCCTAATAAGGCATCAGTTCTGCGCCGTCACTGTCAAATGAAAAGACTTAGCCTCTAGAGATGTAATAATGTATTATATTTCTGAGTAGGGTTGCCACCTGTTTAAAAACTATAAGACCTTCACCGTTCGTGGGATAAAAATATTAGATACCAGAAGAAGGTGCATGGCCTTCACATGTACAAAAACTTTAATTTTTAGTAGGGTTGCCACCTATTTAAAATTACTATATTCTATACATAGTGCAAAGGAAAGGCGAGATATTTTAACCACGCTACTGAACGGATTTGGACAAGATTTTTTAGTGTATAATATTAATAATATTGGCAGCCGCTGTGGTGTAGTGGTAAGCAGTGCGCGCTTTCACTCATCAACACCTGGGTTCAAGCTCTGGTCAAAGCAACATCGCAAAAAATATAGAAAAACGGTTTTTTCTTAACAGCGGTCGTCCCTCGACAAGCAATGGCAAACCTCCGAGTGTATTTCTGCCATGAAAAACAGCTTCACATAAAAATACAATCGCCGTTCGGAGTCGGCGTAAAACTGTAGGTCCCTCCGATTTGTGTGATAACATCAAGGCGCCCGCCACAAATCGGAGGAGAGGCTTGGCCAAACACGAACATATGTGTAAGCGCCAATCTATCATTATTAATATTAATATTATTAAATAAAAAAAATTTTAAACTTTTAATGTACTAATTTTACTCATCTTCGGTGTAAAGAAAATTCATAACTCAAATGATTGTAGAGTGCACCCATAATACTATACTTAAATATTGCGCAATACCCAGAGCTACCATTCTGATTTTTTTTAAATTTATTTTTGAGATGGCATGTTTTCAAAAATTATTTTTTATCAAACAATTTTTTAAAGGAAAAAAACTTTTAAAAATATTTCTTTTCATAGAGAATTTTGATATGTGTATACAAAGTTTTTAAAAATATATTAATCAATCTAAAATTACATATTTATTTATTACTTATGTTTATCCATCAACCCTAAAAATTTGAAGCAATTCAAACACATGAAGTGTAATCCCGTCCGTTTTGGTATGGAACGCCCCATATACATTTACCTATACATAAATATATTCAGTTGTCGAAATTAAATTCATTTCTCAGTGCAGTGGCAATCATTTACGTGCCTTTCCTTCTTTGCTCAGAACAAAATCATTACATTTGCTGTAATTTTTTATTTAAATTATTCTCTTACCTAGCTCAAGGCAAACTAATTATTTGCTTTTTTGAGGAACTCCGCAATTGAAATAACAATAAACACAATAAAAATCATAATTTATTCATATTGCAGTGAAATAAATGCCTACAAGCACAAAATAGCACTCTCATTTCAAAAAGTGAAGTGCAGACGGCTTGTTTTCTGCCACTCGAAATGTCTGCGCAAATTTGCATGTAACCTCAGAAAATTCGAAATTAATTTACTGGAAAAAATTAGAGCAATGCTTTTGGAAAGAAAGAGAATGCAATAATTGTTGAAGCAAATAAAAGGCCCAGAGCAAATTTTTTTTTGTATGTAAATACTTCTGCGGAGGTATCAATGAATCAGCGCAACATCTGTTGCTGCTACACGAAACTGTTGCTTTGAAACTGGCATTCAGTGGCGTACTTAATGAAAAGAATACGGAGGATGAGATTTTACTTTAAAATATTATTATAAGTTTGAAATTTGTTTTATCTTTCAACCGATTGAGTCGGTTATCGCTACCTTTAAGCAGAGATTTTATATCCAGACATACATACATACATTATCCAATTGAAAACACGCTGTAAATACCCCCTCGGATGCCTTCCAGTACAACTCCCGCATCACATCTATGCTTCGACGTTAATGATGCAAAACGAATACGAAATGCTTACATTATAAATACTTGTAATAAAAGTAGAAATCGGAGAAAAAACTGTAATAAAAACAATGGCAATGCAAAGTGTGGCAGATTATGAATTTCTAGTGGAAACAATAAATTTAAGTACGAAACACACAAAAAAAAGAAAAAAAAATATGAAAAAAACCTACACACTATCACGTGGCACAATTCGCAAACTCTGGCAGGCAAACAAAAAAAAAACACGCCACAACGTAGACAAATATTTCTGTTTAGCCAAGTGTATGCAGGCAAAAAACAGGTGCTAAGCTAAAAATAATGTTTCGAGCAAAATAACGAAAAACACCAATGCCCCAATATGTAAAAGCATATAAAAGTTAAAATTTCAACAGCAAAGTAAATAGCCCATTTCGGCCGAAATTATCCAGGCAAATTATAATAAAATAAAAACTCCGGTGAATTTCCACAAAAATGAGTTTAGTACCTAAAGCATTAGGAGCATTAAAAGTTTTTGGCGCGTGCGAGATCTTAATTTAAAATTAAATACTGGCGGAAAATTTTCTATGCATGACTTTGTTTAAGGTCAGTATCTGTGATTGGGTAGCATGGAAAAACCCTTGTAGCGAATAATTGTTTAGTAATGGATTTTCGTGTTCATGCTATTTGCGTACTCCCTTAACAGCTTCGAAAATAATAGAGATTTTGCTAAATATCAACAACTGGTAATCCATCATTTATCTAATGGGCTTACTTTATGAAATTCCAGTTTAAAAAAAAAATTGATTTAAAGATTGTGCTGAATAGCAACGCTGGATGTAGGAAATTTCACATATTTTATGATTATGGCAAAAATTGATGGCCGCGTTGTTGAAGCAACAGATTACAATTCTTGCAGTCATAGATAATAAGTATATATATCGTCGATGTTTTTACAAAACCGCCCATCGACCAGTTGCAAAACCGCCTAAATCGCCGTTGTGGCAAAAATGAGATTTGGTAACCCTGAACTCCAGGCATCGAGATTTAGCCATAAAAATCGTTAAATAGTTATTAAAACAACAGATTTGTAAAATAAAATAGCCAGAGAAAATACCGCCTATCAAGGCAATGTCTTCAAAGAATAAACCGTTTTNCTTTAGTACCCTAAATTCCTATAGGGCTTCCACGTGTCTAAAAAAACTATAAGATCCGCACTGTTGGTTGGATTACAAGAAATTACGAGTCAAATGAAAGTGCTTGGCCTCCAGATGCGCAGTTATATGTTTTTTTTTTTTANAAACATCAACGATGTGTATATTATGTTAGGAAGTAGTTTACATATCAATTGTCTTGTGCAATAACGACACAATTCAAAATTCAAAAAATAATAAGCCTTCCTACTGTTGTGCGGCTCATGACTCTAATAATTTTCTAATCCATGTCTTATCCTTGCTACTTACTGTAGAAGTCCTGGCTACTTACTTAAGTAAGGATTAGACATGGATCAAAACAGAATTAGATACATGAGCCACTTAACAGTATTTATATGTTTTTAATTTTGAATTGTGTCATTATTGCAGAGGAGCATCGATATATAGAAAATTTAAATCTATACAGAGTATAAAGGAAAGTCGAGATTCTTTGTACGCGGTAAACTCAAAAACTACTGAACGGATTTCGACCAGATTTTCTCTAATGTGCAATGTTTCGATAGGAGAAGATCTTTTTTATTTACAATTTTAATAATACCGTTCGTTGGATTACAAAAGATGAGGTGTCAAATGAAAGGGATTGACACTATTATTTTATTTTGTTGAATAGGGTTGCCACCTGTTAATAAAGTTACTATATTCAATCATAATAAGCGTAGGCATAAGTTCTGAACTGTCGCTGTCCAACGAAAGGACCTAACCTCTAGATGCGCAATAATATATTATTTTTCTGAGTAGGGTTGCCCAATATTGAAAAGTGAAAAGATTTTCGCCGTTCGTTGGATAACAAAATGAACTTCCAAATGAAAGGGCATGGCCATAAGCATTCATTTTTAGAATAGGTTTGCCACCTATTTAAAAATTTCTATCTTCTATACATAATATATAGGATAATCGAGATATCTTGAGCACGCTAATCTCTAAAGCCACTGAACGGATTAAGAAGACATTTTTAAAGTATATTAGGTATCTTTAGAAATATTGGCCCATAGTCATAGTCGCAAGTTAAACTCATTCTTGTTAAAATAGATACCGTTTTAAGTTTAGAATAGAGTCTTAAGTTGGGTTAATCATAGACATCTTAGAAACAGCTTTTTGTTAAAATAAGAGAGAACAGTGCTATCCATATGAAGAGAAAAAATCTACCCGGAAATATATAGAAATATGAGTACTTTAGTTCACCCTGTGTCCGCTGTAGGATTGCGGATTTAGCAAGCCGAGAAGTCGTGGGTTCGAATCCCACTGCCTAGGAACATTTTTTTTACATCTTTTTTCGTTCATTTAAATATTATTTAAATTTTTGTTATTTAATTATAGTTGTCTGGCCTTTTTAATTAAAATTAAACTCCAAAAAATTTTTTTAATAACCAAATAATTATATGAAATACCATAAACAAAAAAGGTAATAAAACAAAATTTAATAAAATATAATAAAGTAAGGTTTATGTTAAATTAAAAATAAAGAATAACAAAAAAATGTTTGGGTGCTATTGCGTTTACTACCTCAACAACAAAACAAAACTTAGAACCTTAATTTACCATTTTAAAACCGCGTTCTACTCATTTTAAAGTTAAAACTCTGTTTTTGCTATAAAATGCATTGTAAGTTGACTATGAAAGAGTTAAAATGGTGATTAAAATAAAACACAATTTTAATCGTTAAAACCTTTTTCTAACTTCTCTATGACTACGGGCCATTATCTTTAGTACCCTAAATTCCTATAGGGCTTCCACGTGTCTAAAAAAACTATAAGATCCGCACTGTTGGTTGGATTACAAGAAATTACGAGTCAAATGAAAGTGCTTGGCCTCCAGATGCGCAGTTATATGTTTTTTTTTTTTAGTAGGGTTGCAACCTGTTTAGTTGTTAATCACAACTTATTTAATATCTACGCATTCAGCGCGTGGCGAAGCCTCGGTGAAGATCTTATAGTTTTCAAACAACTGGCAACTCTACCCAGAAAAATAACACATCTAGAGGCTAAGTTTTTTCATTTGACAGTGACGGTGCAGAATTGACGCCTACGTTTATTAGGATTGGGTACAGTAATTGTCTTAACAGATGGCAACCCTATTCAAAAAATAAGACATTAGTGATTTTCTAGATACCAATCGCTTTCATTTGACACTTAATGTTTTGTAATCCAGCGAACGGTGCGGATATTATAGTATTCACTCAGGTGGCAACCATATTAAAATTCTAAATAATAAAGGAGATTACCGCGTGCAAAGAATCTCGACTTGCCTTTATACTATGTATAGATTAATGAAATTAAATGAAAACCCAAAATTCTCTGTAATTTTCCTTTAAGGTACCGCCATTGCGATTTGTTTTAATTTCAAGTGTCATTTGTGTCACGATGACTTAAGTTGATTATAGCTTTTTTACTATCATTCCTAACATTCGCATTCCGAAAACTCGTATACGCATTCGCATTTGCGATTGTCAAAAATATGACATTCGAAACATCCCTAATGTATATATATATACCAATGTGCTAAGAATAAAATGAGAAATCGATTAAGCCAAGGCGAAATCGGACCAATAACCACGCCTACCTCACAAGCAACGGTAGTTTGTAAAAATACATAAACAGCAAAATTTTAGTAGCTTCTGAAGCTTATTCACTCAAAATTGTTATTTACAATGCAATGATCTTTTGGGGAAAATAAGAGCGTTAAATTTTTTTGGAAAATCGGCATGGCCCCGACCACTTCTGATGATTACATATGTATCAACCAATTTTATAAATCACTACTAAACTTGGCACAGTGGTTGACCTTGGTCAAACAAAGTAAAAGGTTGAACATTTTTCAAATGGGATAAATAGTAACCAAGCCCACATTACATATAATGGTAATTTATAGAAATACGAAATTTGCGATAAATCAATAAATATTAAAGTTTATTTATTTAAAATTGATGTTTGCGTTATATTTTCTACCGTTTTATCAATTTCTACCAAACTCAGCATAATTATTGTACTTGACACAAAAATCGGACTAAAATTACGCCCACTCAAATTTCAGGCATACGAATATTTCGAAATCTAAGGACGCTCCGCCGGCTTGGCCATGGCGTTCGAATGGACACCGACGTTCCAGCTCTGAAATAATTCGATTTCAAATCCGCTGGAGGTAACTGAGATAGAGGGAGTCCTCCACTACGATGGAAAGCCCAAGTGGAGAGGGACTTAGCTTCACTTGGCATTTCCAACTGGCGTCAGTTGGTACAGAAAAAAATGGCTGATGTGCTTTGTTGAGCTCGGCCAAAATTGCTTAGGCGATTACAGGACCAAATAAGAAGAAGAAGCATTTACTCAAAGTAGACATGTTCTCACAACAACCTCTTAATAAGAAATAAGGGTTTTCAAAAATGGGCATAGCAGCGTCCACATATTACTACATACGTTTACCTGGGTATTCGTTTTATCGATATCATCGAAAATGTTTGGTAAAAAAAAAAAACAGTATTTTAGCCGTTTATTTAATGTTAGGCACGCCCGAACTTCGACTTCTTTACTTGCCAATTTTTAAGTTTGTTCTTTTCAAACGGGTATGCATTAATTTAGCACCGCGCAAGCTTTATCACACCAACTTAGCATTAAACTACTCAATTATCTACATCTAAACTAATCATAGCTTGCTAAAAAATTTCACATTTCTTTGAAAAATATAAGAAAAGTAGAAACATTTACTCAGAGGTAAAAATGTACCCAGGCATGCATTCTCGTAATAATTGTTGTACACACATTTTTTTTAATGACATAATACAACAACCGCATAATTTTTGTATGCTGGTACCCGGGCAGGATTGAGAGAAATAGAGATTGCGCCAATCGCGGTACTGCTAATCCG
>NW_016158308.1:141694-144824 GCF_001687245.7 Rhagoletis zephyria | reverse complement strand
GCTGCACAGCCATGGTACATATCAGCAAGGAAAAGAGACGAAAACTTGACACAAAATCGGTGGAATGTATAATGGTAGGATATAGCGCCGAGAGTAAAGCTTACCGTTTATACAACCCCAAGACCGGCGAGATAATAATAAGTCGAGATGTAGTCTTCCTTGAAAATGATCACAAGCCCGATACCGAAGTGAAAAAAGGCGAGCTATATTATCCAATGCNAAAAAGGCGAGGTATATTATCCAATGCTTATATAACCAGAATGTGCAAATTCAGGGGGCGAAGTGAAGGGTAACGAATTTGCAGTCGATACTGCAGATGCTGATGCGGGTGCTGAGACAGACAACGACGAGTATGGCGATGCTTTCGTAACTGATGACTTTACGTATCAGGCTGATCGAGGCGTACAATGTGACAATGATGATGCCCTAGAAATTCGAAGGTCAGAAAGACTATAAAGTAAGGCTCCAAAATCGTACAACTTTTGCGCGTTGGAAACAGTGTCGAATGATCCCAATTCGTTTGATGAGGCTACCGCCAGCAATGATTCGAAGGAATGGAAGAAAGCTATGCAAAGCGAAATGGAGTCACTGGTGTTGAACAAAACGTGGGAGCTGGTTGATCTACCGCCTAACCGCAAAACAATAGCTTTGAAATGGGTTTTCAAAACCAAACATGATGAGAATGGCAATGCCATTCGTAGAAAAGCGAGACTAGTAGCTAAAGGGTATGACCAACGTAAAGGACTTGACTACGCTGAAACCTTTGCTCCAGTCGTAAGGTACGAATCACTGAGATTTCTGTTAGCATTGGCAGTCAAATACGACATGCAAATACACCAAATGGATGCTGTATCCGCTTATCTCAATGGCACTTTGAAGGAAGTATTTATGTCCCAACCACGTGGTTTCAGTGACGGCTTAAACAAAGTTTGCAAACTATTAAAGGCTATCTACGGCCTGAAACAATCTGGTCGCGTTGGGAACGAAACCCTTAATAGCGAACTTGTGAAATCGGGGCTTTCAAGAAGCGATGTGGATCAGTGCGTTTACTATAAAATGACTGGTAGTCATATGCTGTATATCGCGATTTACGTGGATGACATACTGATATTTTCTGATGATATGAAAGGCATTGAATCTCTAAAAGAAAATCTAACAAAAAAATTTAAAATGAAAGATATGGGAGAAGCATCATCAGTTCTAGGCATTCGAATCACACGCACCACGAATTCCATTAAAATCGATCAATCCCAGTATATAAACGACATATTGCTTCGGTTTGGAATCGCTGACNCTTATCTCAATGGCACTTTGAAGGAGGAAGTATTTATGTCCCAACCACGTGGTTTCAGTGACGGCTTAAACAAAGTTTGCAAACTATTAAAGGCTATCTACGGCCTGAAACAATCTGGTCGCGTTGGGAACGAAACCCTTAATAGCGAACTTGTGAAATCGGGGCTTTCAAGAAGCGATGTGGATCAGTGCGTTTACTATAAAATGACTGGTAGTCATATGCTGTATATCGCGATTTACGTGGATGACATACTGATATTTTCTGATGATATGAAAGGCATTGAATCTCTAAAAGAAAATCTAACAAAAAAATTTAAAATGAAAGATATGGGAGAAGCATCATCAGTTCTAGGCATTCGAATCACACGCACCACGAATTCCATTAAAATCGATCAATCCCAGTATATAAACGACATATTGCTTTGGTTTGGAATTGCTGATTGCAACCCTACAGCAACACCATTCGACCACAACCAAAAGCTTTCGTCCGATATGTGCCCGAAGGAAGATAAAGAAAAACGTATAATGTCCAAAACGCCATATATGCAGGCAATAGGTTGTTTGCTGTTCGCAGCGCAGGTAACAAGGCCTGACATATGCTACAGTGTGAACGTCTTAAGCAGGTATGGTACAAACCCAGGCAAGGCGCATTGGGAGGCTGTAAAGCGAGTAATAAGGTACCTTAAGGGCAGCGCTGACAGAGGCTTAGAGTTTACGAAACAAAAACAAGGCCATTTCGTGGGCTATTGCGACGCAGACTGGGCTGGAGATTTAGACGGGAGGCGTTCGACTACCGGTTACGTGTTCGTGTTTCAATCCGCAGCAATATCTTGGGCCACGAAGAGGCACTTTCGTCTACAGAAGCGGAGTTCATGTCCATGGTAGCTGCCATGCAAGAGTCTATTTGGCTCAAGCGCTTAGAAGGGGAGCTTGTCCCACGCGACGAATATTGTTTACAATTGTTTTGCGACAATAAAAGTGCAATGTTGGTGGCACAAAATAATTCCTATTCGCCCCGTACTAAACGTGTGGATGTAAAGGCAAAGTTTATCCGTCAACAAATTGAATGTAAACGTATAGAACTAAAATATCTGCCAACCAATGAAATGACCGCAGATGTTCTAGCAAAAGGCGTCACTCCACAAAAGTTAAAACACTTAACGGATAAATTCGGCCTAAAATAAAATTTATCGAAATACATTTTTTGTATGTATCTTGTATGCATTAAATATGTTAAGATTTATGTAACCGAATTGTATGTGCAACTAAAATTTTTTAAATAATTAATCTAGGGAAGGTGTTGAGAAATGAATTACTACTTTATACCTTAGTTTCACATACATTTTGTACCATGTAATACAACCGTGCATTGTTTCTAATTATATTATCATGCATTTATACTTTGAGCTTCAGTCTTTAATAAATACTGAATCCAAGAGTTTTAAATTGAGATCTACTTTGATATGTGGGGGGGTTTCTAGAAATTATTTGACTGAGGCATGGGTTTTGGTTTTGGAGGCCGTCATTGGTCAACCCGTTCCGCCACCTCATAGCGAGTGGTTAAGAACTGCTTCATCTGAGACCAGTTGGGAAGGTCTTTTCTGGAACTTAGAGATTGTTCCCACTGTGTTTTCTGGGAGTTTAGAGGTGACGATGTATATGAGGATCGGATCCCAGCTCTCGGTTGAGACCTGCTGAGTGGCGAGGATCTGGAGACAATTGTTAACAGAAGATTGTAATCTCTGTATATCCTCGCTATTTTCCGTAATAATTGGTTTGAGGTTCCTGAGAATGCGGATCTGGTTGTCTACGAGAATTCGCTTATTTTCGTACCGAG